>NC_085140.1:326496093-326611164 GCF_024139115.2 Armigeres subalbatus | reverse complement strand
CACCACAAAATGTGATTAGTGAAGGCATAAATTCATGTTCTGCCAGGGCCTAAAAAAAAGGGGTGTACCTAATAATGTGGAACAGTTTATACTACTATTACACACAGCATAGATAAGCCCATTTTGGATTTTACCGAACTGTTTTCGGCGGACGCGCCACTGTACGATCGGCCGTAGAGCATGGGAAAGGGCTTGATAGTCACCCTCTGCCTGCAGCCTTGTGGGATATAAACGCATTCCTGTATGAATGAAGGCAGATCGGGAATGCCACACCGCCGCAGTGCCGTCAGTAATGGCGCAAAACCGACTACAGGTCAGGAATGGAAAGTTAAGAATTTAAACGCACATTAGGTGTACTTTAATAGTCGCATGCTGTCGGCCCATCACTTGCAGCGAACCTTCATCAAGACTGTCCGCATGCCATTATTGCACGAAGATGTTGCTTGACATTCAATTCAACATCGTGTTCCAATTACATTCAGGAGCAAAGCTCGTTTGGGAACGAACAATCTCCTGTGATCTCGACTGTCTGCTTAATTAAATCATAGTCCGGCGAATGTGTGCTCCGCTTATCCCGAGTAGGAAGAATAACTAGCTCAGCGTATAATAATATGGTGTTGATAAAGTTGTGTTTGTTGTTGTTGGTACAAGCATATTCTTCCCACAAGAAGTATAGCCAGTAACTCATACTGGAACGACGTATTTACTTCTTTGGAGCATCATCTCGAGGATTGTGTATTATAATCGCTATTATATTCGGGAAATCAGCTTGAATTTGCAATCTTAAACTTTAATATTTGTTTTGTATTCGTAGATAGTGATTCCAGCTATTATTTTTTTATTAAGCTTTTTTTTTAATAACTGATTAACAGATTGAGTATTGAGTAAATTAGTTTTAAGCTATGTCTTCCTTCTCGGGTTGTTGAGGAACGGTGCTCGACCTGAAAATGGTGCTTCCTCAGTTCGTCGTGCTGATGAAGTGCTGCGGTTACGCTGAACTACTAATTCTGAGGTACATGGCGAAAGGGCAAATGTGGATAGAGGGGCTGGTAGAAGCATCCAGCGTGTGCAGTTTGACGCAGCCAGTCGGGATGCAGCGACTCAATCCTGATGAATCAAAGCTCATTAAACATGCAACGAGATCACTTAAAGCAGCTTGGGCTTGGTACTTGGACCGCAATGTCAAGCAGATATTATTAGCTAAATTACACCAAATACTTCACAATTTGATAAATTTTCATTGGCGCTTGGTGCGGTTAGGCAGAGCTCCGACCAATTGTCTAACTGAAATTCATTTTATTATTATTTTACTACGAAAGTTATGTTGTGACGAAAAGAAAAAAGTAAATACACTTACTGCCATCCCAAATGGCCTTTCAATCTTCCGAATCCATTCCAATAAACCGTTAAAAACTGTCACAAAGGCTGACAAGTCCCAAAGCTGTCGCTCCAGAGATGCTCATCCTCCTCCAGGGACACAAAAGTCAAACCCTAGCCCATTGACATTGTTATGGCGCAGCGGAGGATACGGCTTTTGTCACCACTCAGACTCAATGCCAGAAGAACGCGAACACAACTTGGGTTGGGACGTCGCGTTGTCATTTTCATTTTCCATTCAAAACATCATCCTGGCTGCTGTTCCGTTGATCTGGAACAGTTTTCTTCACTTCCTCGTTCTACACATTACGAGTTCATTCAAAGATGTACATGCTACGAGACTGGAAGGAAGAAATATGGATTCGATTCTTACCATTCGGATTGTTCGTCCACCTGGAGAGCGGACTAACAGTCGTGGCGCACGAGGTCAACCAACGGTCTCATTCAGTATGACTCCCTCATACAGCCTGACGACTGTTGGGTAGTGTTCCAATGGTATTCCTCGGTCGGAATATTCACTGAGGAAAGACAACTCGAGACAGAAGGCGGCGGACTCCTCTTCAATAATTTATGTCAATGTTTGTTGCGTTGGCGTTTCAGAGGAGGCAGTAGTCTCCGAAGAAAGGAAATCTCTGGCGCCTTCTCTCTGGCTTTTCTTGGGCAGAGGGGTTCTGGGGAAGGAAAATGGAATTCAGAACATTTTGAATGGCTATCCCGTAGTGCCATTGCGCATTACTGCGTTGCGATGATGTAGGTTCTTTCACGGATGATATAAATTGTGATCGAACGGCGCAAATGAAAACGATATCGACTTGTGCAATAAGACACACTCAAAATCTAAAATTTTAATAACGACGTTTTAAAGTTGTGACTCAAAAACGGACCTTCTATACTTTTGTGATTACTTGAATTCCGGATTTTCTGCATGTGTTTAGTTTTGTGTATTTAGCGAGAAAATTCAAGGATTAAGGTTTTGCCCCATGCCTGGTCTAACAGCTTAGGACTGCATTATTTAATTGATATTTCAAGCTCTATCTGGAATAAGAATGTCGCAGAGGATTCTCTTGTCGAATTCACCTGGTTTATATTAAAGTGATAAGCAGCATCTTTCTTTGTGGATAGAAAAAATGCGAACTTGCGCTGAGGTGATAAACTGCAAAAAATCCCTGTTGTCACTTTTATTCAAAAGGGAAGTCGAAGAGGAAAATTCTCTTGCGACATTCGGCCTTTACCAGATAGAGCTTGACTTTAATAATTTAAATTAAAAGATGCAGCACTCATTTCGCACTCATTTAGGGCAGCATGGGCTATGTCCAAGGCATCCTCTATCAGGTCATCCGAATTGTGTGGCTTGCCCAGGATGTGATGAGGTTTAACAGGGGCTCTGTTAAGCTTCTATAAAAGCTGCAGTATCCGCAAGAGGCCTCACCAGAGCGACCGTGTGCCGCTCAAAGCGCACAAGCCCAAGTCCCGGTGTTAGATGGGACAACACTAAACAGACCTGACACGACGTGCCTCTCCGACGAGAGAGGAGGTTTGTGCAGGCCAAATAAGCCGCATGTAAAACCAATCATTACAGCAATATAAGAGATACTTATCGATGCTTGAGGGGCAACAGCTCTTCGATGAACCACACCGAATTGATTACCCTTCTCTACTGAACTCGATCCTTGGCCAATCGCTTCTAGTCACCCTGAACGTTGAGCGCTCTCAGGTCTCCTTCAACAGCAAAAAGCCATCGTGTACGCGGCCTTCAACGAAGCCTGCGGCCTCTTCCGGTTCTCTACTAAATATTATCTTCGCTTGATGTTCTTCCGGCATACGAACAACGTGTGCGGCCTAATTCTGCGGAACGAGTATTACGGGTGTGCTGTCTTATCGCGGGTGCGATCGCCACGAGGAAAAGGCAAAGTCATGGCCGCTATTTACTAGTCAGTGTGGCAACAAACCGCTATACGATATTTGCATATCTGTCAATGGCGTCTTCGACACTTCAAGTCCATACCGATGAGCAAATCATTCATTTCGACGCTTCTCACAGCGTCTTCGACATCACAAGTCGAATTCGATAGACAAAACATTCAATCCGACGCACTTCTAGAGCGTCTTCGACATCACAAGTCGAAACCGATGTGCAAATATTTAATTCGAGCTCTTCCAGAGCGTCTTCACACACTACAAGTCGAAACCGATGAGCAAATTTATAATCCGACGCTCTTCCATAGCGTGTTTGATATCACAAGTCGAAACCGATGGCAAATCATTTTATCCGTGTTGTGGGGCCTGGATACATGCTTAAAACGTCTCCATTCTTAAAGGATCTGACATTGGTGCAGGCAAATTATAGCAGTCAAGAAATTTCAAGTCAAGTTGAACATTAGTTATTTTGACAATATTTTTTAACTTATTTAATCAGTTTTCTTTGTTTTAGGATTGGTGCTATTAGGGCAGTTTTTATAAGGCAAACTGATTTAAAAAAATTAAATCGCAACATGAATGCTCTTCGATTTTTTGTTCCGACTCCCGAGTAAGTAATTTATATTTTGAAATCAATTTCTGAATATAACTGACAAACACTTGCTGAGGATCAGCAAAGCAAATATTTCTGAGCAAATATTACGAGCACTGTTGAAAACGCTTCTTATTTTCTTATTCACAGTTATTGTAACCCAGAACGGTGTTGTCGCCTCGCAAATAGTATTTAGTCAAAATATTATCAAATACGAAAATTTAATTTAATTTTATATTATCATTCAAACATTCATTTATGAATTCCTTCGAAAATAGTCAGAAATTAGTTCGGAAATAAATCAAGAATTTTTTTGATAATTCCTCCAGATATTCTCCGAAAAGTTTCTTTTAAAAACCTTAGAAGATTATTTTAGAATTCTTCCTAATTTTTTTGGCACCTTTGAGATTCTAAAATTTCTGCAAATTCCTTAAGGTCTTCTGACAGAATCCAAGTTTCAAAGTGCTCGCGTTTTCAGGCGACGAGCAAAGCTGAATCAATAAAAATAACAGAGTCGCCGCCTCCGTATCGAGTGGTGTGCCCCGAAAACGCGAGCACTTTGAAACTTGATTCTCAGAGGACCTTAAGAATTCGATTACGATTTCTTCAGAAAATCCTTAAGAATTTCTTTCGGAAAATGCTTAAGAATGCTTTCGATTTGATTCCACGAATTCCTACAATCTCCTCTGAGGCTCCTTGAGAAATTCCTTTGATGTTTCTTTGCAATTTCGAAAATCCCTTAGAATTCCTCAAAAATTCAATTCGTTCTTTTGAGAATTTCTTTGAAATTTTGTTGAGAATTTCTTCGAAATTTTAGCTGTGAAATTGTTTCGGCATTTATTTCATGAATCGCTGGAAAAGTTTTTCTAGATATCCATAAGGAATTATTCAAATTTGCCAAAGGAATTTCTTCAGAAATTCTTCCAGCAACTCCTTTAAAACATTCTTCGAATTCTTCCGGAACTTCCTGCAGGAATTTATTCGAAAATGCTTTCATCTTTCCTAAGTCTTTGTTTGCTTGCAAAGTCTTGCTGCAAACAACTCTATTTTCAATAAAGGATTTCCTAGAGGATCTTCCGAAAAGTTTTTGAGAAATTCCGAAGAAAATCTCGAGGTTTCACGAATAATCTTTAAAGAAGTTCCTGGAGGAATATCCGAATGAATTCCTATGGTTTTTATTATTTAAGAAAAAATTCTGGAGAATTCCAAATCAATTTTGAGGCTTTTTAAAAAACGTGTTGGGCTTAGTGCAGGAATTTCCAAATAAACTTTTGAAGGATTCCCAAAAGAGAACCTGAATGGATTTTCGAAAATAATTCCTAAAGGAACTTCTAACAGATTTTTAAGATAAAATACTTGCATAAAGAATTCTAAAGGAATTTCCAGAGGAATCGATAAACGTATTTTAAAGGATTTTATGATGGAATTTCGAACGAATTTTCAAAGCAAATTACGAAAAAATCCTAATAGAATTTCAGAGAAATGTCACTGGTTTTTCTGTTGTAATCTTAGGTTTCTTCAAGAATTCCTTTGAATTTTCTCAGAATTTATTCGCAATTTCTCCGAGATTCTCGAAGATTTGTCCAGGAATTCTTTAGAAAATTGCCGTTCTACAAAAACTCCTGTAAACGAATTCCAGAAAGTTCTTGAAATTCTTTCGGATATTTCTTAAAATTCAAACCTCAGGGATTACGTCAGAATTTCCTCCACGTATTCCTTGCTTAAGAAAACCTTAGGAAATTCATTAAGGTTCGTTCTTTGAAATTCCTTTGAAAATTTCTTAGAAATTGCTTTAGGAATTGCTTCATAAAATCCTTTAGGAATTCTTTCGTATCCCTTAAAATTCTTTCGATATTCCTCCGAAAATCATTCGAAATTCCTTTTGAAATATGGACGGAAAATATTTTAGAATTCTTCTCAAAATTCCTTTAGGGCTTATTCTTATACGGGCGATTCATACGGTGTGAATCAAAACCACGTGAATTCAAAATTCGTGTTAAATTGATTTTTTGCCATTGAATTTTTCATTCACGCGGTTCACGCTGCCGACGCCGCGCCGATAAAGCCAACGGCACGCCGTCGACGCCGCCACGCCGGGCAAAAGCGACCTACGCCGCGCCGCCGATTATATGACGGCACAGATCTAAAGGATACTACAAACAATTATTTTCAAACAGGAACAACCTGGCAGGATCGCCAAATGCGGCTTAATTCTGCGGAACGAGCTATCACGGGTGTGCTGTCTTATCGCGGTGCGACTCCGTTCGTTGCGCACGAGGAAAGAGGCAAAGTCATGGCCGCTATTTACTAGTCAGTGTTGGCAACCAAACCGTTATACAATATTTGCATAGCTGTCATCAATGCACTTCAAAAGTGGATTGCCCAATTCATAATATATCTCACCCTCACAAACGTGTCTAGCCCACCGTAGTCTGCGTGTTGTATAAGCTTTACAGCCCTTTATACTCCTGGTTCTCCTGTTTACCGCCGAGTATTGTTCGCAGCACCTTACGCTCAAACACTCCGAAAGCCCTCCGATCAGCCTCCTTTAACGTCCATGCTTCATAGCCCTAGCCACCGAAGGGCAGAGTAGATACAGCGCGAGTTTAGTCTGCGTTTGCAGACTACGGGACTTAAGCTGGTTATGGGATCCGTAAGAAGTCCTATTTGCAGCTGCAATACGCCTTTCCACCTCGCGGGTAACGGTAATATAAGAGATGATACGACTCAATATAATCAAACCTAGGTGACGAATAAAGGATCACGAATATGGAACTATGTCTTAAGTTCCCCGCAACTTCGACGTTGTGGCGTTGCAGGAGATTTGCTGGACAGGATAGAAAGTGTGGAAAAGCGGGCATCGAGCGGTTACTTATTAACTGGGAACCAGCCGTTTCTTTAACTATAGCATCATTAACGTGCACTGCCCACTCGAAGGGAGACCCGACGAGAAAGAAGCGTTCTACGTCAAAATCGTCATCGGCGACATGAACGCACAGGTAGGAAGGGAGGAAATGTACAGACCGGCCATTGAATTGGATATCGGAATGGTGGTCCGAAGCACATTCTCCCCGCAATTATATCCACAAGGCCACATGGAGATCACCTAACCAAGAAATGGAAAAATAATTTACCATTGACCATTTCCAGACATCACGATCGTCCGTACATACTGTGAGAATCGCAATACTGAATCCGACCACTACCTCGCTGCAGTATCCCTGCGCTCTAAACTCTCGACGGTGTACAACACGCGTTGAAGTCGAACGCCGCGGCTTAACATTGGGCGGTTACAAGACGGCTACGCGCAGCAGCTGTAAGTGGCACTTCGAACGGAAGAGTAGCTAGGCGCAGCTTCTCTCTTCAATACAATCAACACCGCACGAGGGTGAACGAGGCCCGATACAAACAAGGGGCGGAACAGACAAAACTCGATTTTTCGAAGGAATATGCGCCAGCAGAAAGATCGAAACCGTGAAGAGACGGAGCAACGTACCGCGCCAATAACGCACGGAAGTTTTATGAGAAGCTGAAGGTTTACGTAATCCACGTGCCACAGCCGATATGTGTAAGGACATAATTTATTTATTTATTTATTACCAGACGGAGTGGCCTGCGCTGCACATAAAAGTCTTCCCCATTCAGGCTCGGTTCATGTATGGCTGCACGTCGCCAATCACGCAGTATGCGAAGGGTCCACAAATCGTCCTCCACCTGATCGATCCACCTTGCTCGCTGTACGCCTCGCCTTTTTGTTCCCGTCGGATCATTGTCGAGAACTCTTTCACCTGATTAGTGTTCGACATTCTGTCTACGTGCCCGGAAGGACATAAACGGGAACCTTCTTACGAACGAGCGTGAGGTGATCCAAAGGTGGCGGAAGCGCTACGAAGAGCATCTGAATGACGATGTGGCAGACAACGGTGGCGGTATGGTAATAAACTTGAGAGCGCGCGCACAGGCCATACGTTTACCGGCTCCGGATATCCAGGAAATCCAGGAGGAGATTGGGCGGCTGAAAAGCAACAAAGGGGGTTGACCATCTACCAGGAGAGCTGTTTAAACACGGTGGTGAGACACTGGCTAGAACGCTGTATTGGGTCATAATACAAGAGAGAGGAGAGTTGCAGGAATTGATGGAAGGTGTCGTGTCCCATCTACAAAAGGGTGATAAGTGGAATGTAGAACTACGCGCAATCACATTGCCGAACGCCGCCTACAAGGTACTCTCCCAAATTTTATGCCGCCAACAAACACCAATTGTAAGAGAGTTCGTGGGGCAATTCCAGGTCGGACACTTGGGTGAACGCTCTACCATGGACCCAGGCATCCATCGAAACTCATTCCAAACTCATAGATACTAGTCATGTTTTGTGAGGCAACTCACTATGTGTTTGAATGCCTCTAATATTATCCGAAACATTCTTGAGTTCCGGTGATCATATCATCAGTAGATCTGGCGACCTAAACTCAAGCAATACGTAACTGGAACGAAGCATCAGTCGTGAATTAATTCGCATTTATCTTTGAAACCTTAAGTTTGCAGCACCAAAGTATCGACTGAAGGGTTTGAGATTGAGGGTCCATGTAAGAATTAAAGGCGAAAATATAGAATTGTTAGTTTCGTTAGGATACGGCAGGCATGAAGAATGTTTTTATAGTCGTTTGAAAGTCGATTTGAAAGCGAGCGGAGGGCAATATTTGTGATGGCACATGTCGCACGACCTTCCTTAATAATGTCCTGTATCCAGCTTTTTATACTAATGACACACTGGTGGTATTCGTACCATGGTACAAGTTGTACCACTAGTGTGTCACCTTGTACCATGCTGGTACAACGTGGAAAACCATGGTACAATATGTACTAGGGTATATAACCGTGGTACTTGTACCATCAGTGTGTCTTTAGTATTACGCTAGCCATAAACTTTATAAGGGGTGATTCATACATGACAGGTATGGTGTACAGATTTCTTTAATACCATCTTGGTAGCCATGATTCTCAATTCGTTGACGCATAGGTAAATATGTCAATACTAGTTTATTTGTGGACGCAATAGCGTCCATGGCAATTGTTTTTTTTTTTCCAATTCTTAAGAGTGATAGATTATTTTCTGAATTTAAAAAAATCCAAATTTTCAACGTCTGTTGTCTGTGATTTTTTTCATCAAATGCTGTGTCTGGTTTTCTAAGGTTGTCACTGGTTTTGTTTTCTGCATCTGATAGTAAAAAAGAATTTATGTGTCAAATATTTTATTTTTTGTGAAAATTTCCCCGCGTGCTGCGTCTGGTTGGCTAGTCACCGGACAGACAAACAGGGCTATTATATATATGATTTTTCACAGTTTGTTTTATTTTCAATTCAAGGTAACTAAATCGTTTTGTTTCATACATTTAACTATATTTTTTGCAATTCCTTATCATAATACCTGGTTTACAGTTGGCATTTGAGTGATAAAACGGCCTACTTTTCCATACCGATGACATGGGTGCTTTTATGAACATTATGCAACTTAAATGGGTTGCATAATAGTAGTTTGTGCAACTAGTTGCAAAAAGATGATTTTTTCAGCACGAGTTGAACGTTTATCCAACGAGGCTTGCCGAAAAGTAGGCCGTTTTATCACTCAAATGACAACTGTAAACCAATTATTATGATCAGGAATTGCAAATAATCCATTAAAGCACTTATTTGGGTGCTATAATGGAAAACCAGCATTAGAACAATAATAACATGACCACATTTAGCTGAATTGGCTTGGGTGAGTGTTCAAATAGTGTATTCTTTGTGTCACGTAATAAATGAAATAATTTGATGGAGCACACAATGGGGCGCGATAACATGGAATATGTTTGTTTTCTGCAGCAACATGATTTTTTGGCAAGATTCGTCTTGTTAATTGAATAAAAAATGTACCATTTTGGAACAGATTTATCATATTTAAGCCCATTTTTCGTCATTGCAAAAAATAGCGAGTGCAACTCGTTGCAAAACTCGTTGTACAACTCGTGCTGAAAAAATCATCTTTTTGCAACTAGTTGCACAAACTACTATTCTCAGTTTAGCATTCGAAACCGTTTTAGGACATTGACGACTTGACAATATGTAATATCGCCCGCCAGAAAAAGCAATGTTCTTTAGCCATTTAGGGCATTCCTTGAATGCAGATGTTTTCCAGGGATAATATGAACTTCATGCCTCTCTTCATTTCATTCATTTATTTAGTCTACATCTAAACAGATAACACTGAATCAACAATTTGACGCCACAATACACGCTTTGAGGCCGCATCTCTCGAATGCGCCCCATGCTCGCCAAGTCGTTCTGCACCTGGTCTGCCCATCTCGCTCGCTGCGCTCCACGTCGTCTCGTACCTGCCGGATCGGAAGTGAACACCATCTTTGCAGGGTTGCTGTCCGGCATTCTTGCAACATGTCCTGCCCATCGTACCCTTCCGGCTTTAGCTACCTTCTGGATACTGGGTTCGCCGTAGAGTTGGGCGAGCTCATGGTTCATTCTTCGCCGCCACACACCGTCTTCTTGCACACCGCCAAAGACCCGTCTCTCGAATACTCCGAGTGCTTGCAAGTCCTCCTCGAGCATTGTCCATGTTTCATGTCCGTAGAGGACAACCGGTATTATATGCGTCTTGTACATGACACATTTGGTGCGGTGGCGAATCTTTTTCGACCGCAGTTTCTTCTGGAGCCCGTAGTAGGCCTGACTTCCACAGATGATGCGCCTTCGTATTTCTCGACTAACAGCCGTTAGCAAGGATCCGAGGTAGACGAATTCCTCGACCACCTCGAAGGTATCCCCGTCTATCGTAACATTGCTTCCCAGGCGGGCCCTGTCGCGCTCGGTTCCGCCCAAACAAGCATGTACTTTGTCTTTGACGCATTCACCACCAGTCCAACTTTTGTTGCTTCACGTTTCAGGCGGTTGTACAGTAGACTGGCCCAGATTAGTATGGGGAGAAAAAAATATTGTCGAATTCCACGGGGCACCCCCCAGAATTGTGTCTTTGGGTGAGAAAATCAATCTCTGAAAATTTCAGCTCAATCGCTTGTTGCATGACCTGGCGCATTTGATATGAAGTTTGTATGGGGATTTCAGCCAAAATGTATAGGAAAATACACCTCCGTCACTCATTCGATCTGGAAATTGGTTCTGATTGCTCGATTGACCTCAGAATTGCAAAAACGGCAGTTGGTATGCTACATAGCAATTTCACAGAACATTGCATGATGATTAAATGAACTTTTATTTAGTTTTCTGCTGATTTATTAGGAGCTGATTTGTGTATTTTTGGATTTTTTGATCGATTCGCATCAGCCGAAACCTATATAAAAGTTCATTTAATCATCATACAATGTTCTGTGAAATTGTTCTGTAGCATACCAACTGCCGTTTTTGCAATTCTGAGGTCAATCGAGCAATAAGAACCAATTTTCAGATCGAATGAGTGACGGAGGTGTATTTTCCTATACATTTTGGCTGAAATCCCCATACAAACTTAAAATCAAATGCGCCAGGTTATGCAACAAGCGATTGAGCTGAAATTTTCAGAGATTGATTTTCTCACCCAACGACACAATCCTGGGGGGTGCCCAGTGGAATTAGACAACTTTTTGTTTCCTGGGCCAGTCTATTGTACAGTTCTGCCACCTTTGCAAATGTTCGGCCGACAATGTCCATGTCATCCGCGAAGCAAATAAATTGACTGGATCTGTTGAAAATCGTACCCCGGCTGTTACACCCGGCTCTCCGCATGACACCTTCTAGCGCAATGTTGAACAACAGGCACGAAAGTCCATCACCTTGTCTTAGTCCCCGGCGCGATTCGAACGAACTGGAGTGTTCGCCCGAAATCTTCACACAGTTTTGCACACCATCCACCGTTGCTTTGATCAGTCTGGTAAGCTTCCCAGGGAAGCTGTTCTCGTCCATAATTTTCCATAGATCTACGCGGTCTATACTGTCGTATGCCGCCTTTAACTCAACGAACAGATGGAGCGTTGGGACCTGGTATTCACGGCATTTTTGAAGGATTTGCCGTACAGTAAAGATCTGGTCCGTTGTCAAGAGCGGCCGTCAACGAAGCCGGCTTGATAACTTCCCACGAACTCGTTCACTAATGGTGACAGACGACGGAAGATGATCTGGGATATCACTTTGTAGGCGGCATTAAGGATGGTGATCGCTCGAAAGTTCTCACACTCCAGTTTGTCGCCTTTCTTGTAGATGGGGCATATAACCCCTTCTTTCCACTCCTCCGGTAGCTGTTCGGTTTCCCAGATTCTGACTATCAGTTTGTGCAGGCAAGTGGTCAGCTTTTCCGGGCCCATCTTGATGAGCTCAGCTCCGATACCATCCTTACCAGCTGCTTTATTGGTCTTTAGCTGTTGAATGGCATCCTTAAAGTCCCTCAAGGTGGGGGCTGGTTGGCTTCCATCGTCCGCTGAACTGACGTTGTCATCTCCTCCGCTGCCTTGACTTTCACTGCCTGTACTCTCAGCGCCATCCAGATGTTCCTCGTAGTGCTGCTTCCACCTTTCGATCACCACACGTTCGTCCGTCAAGATGCTCCCATCCTTATCCCGGCACATTTCGGCTCGCGGCACGAAGCCTTTGTGGGATGCGTTGAGCTTCTGATAGAACTTGCGTGTGTCTTGAGAACGGCACAGCTGTTCCATCTCCTCGCACTCCGCTTCTTCCAGGCGGCGTTTCTTCTCCTGAAAAAGGCGGGTCTGCTGTCTCCGCTTCCGTCTATAACGTTCCACGTTCTGCCGGGTACCTTGCTGCAGCGCGACCGCCCGCGCTGCGTCCTTCTCCTCCAGAATCTGTCTGCACTCTTCGTCGAACCAATCGTTCCGTCGACTTCGACCCATATACCCGACGTTGTTCTCCGCTGCGTCGTTAATGGCTGCTTTGACTGTATTCCAGCAGTCCTCAAGAGGGGCCCCATCGAGCTCACCCTCTTCCGGCAACGCTGCCTCGAAATGCTGCGCGTATGCAGTGGCGACATTAGGTTGCTTCAGTCGCTCTAGGTTGTACCGCGGCGGTCGTCGGTACCGAACATTGTTGATGACGGATAGTTTTGGGCGCAGTTTAACCATCACCAGATAGTGGTCAGAGTCGATGTTAGCGCCACGATATGTCCTGACGTCGATAATGTCGGAGAAGTGCCGTCCATCAATCAGAACGTGGTCGATTTGTGATTCAGTCTGCAGTGGTGATCTCCAGGTGTACCGATACGGGAGGCTGTGTTGGAAGTAGGTGCTGCGAATGGCCATATTCTTGGAGGCGGTGAAATCAATTAGTCGTAGGCCGTTTTCGTTCGTCAGCCGGTGAGCGCTGAACTTTCCAATAGTCGGTCTAAACTCCTCCTCTTGGCCAACCTGAGCGTTCAAATCTCCTATGATGATTTTGACGTCGTGGCTTGGGCAGCTGTCGTACTCACGTTCCAGCTGCGCGTAGAATGCGTCCTTATCATCATCAGTGCTTCCGGAGTGTGGGCTATGGACGTTGATTATGCTGAAGTTGAAGAACCGGCCTTTGATCCTCAACCTGCACATTCTTTCATTGATCGGCCACCACCCGATCACGCGCCTTTGCATATCGCCCATCACTATGAAAGCTGTTCCCACCTCGTGTGTGTTGCCGCAGCTCTGGTAGATGGTATGATTACCTCTAAACGTTCGCACCATTGATCCCTTCCAACAAACCTCCTGCAGCGCTACGATGCCGAATCCACGGTCCTTGAGCACATCGGCGAGTAAGCGTGTGCTCCCGATGAAGTTGAGAGATTTGCAGTTCCACGAACCGAGTTTCCAATCGCTAGTCCCTTTTCGTCGCAGTGGTCTTCGACGATGGTTCCGGTCCGTACTCTCTTGTTGATTGTTCGTTGTTTATGATTTTTTAAAGGCTGGCTTGCAGGGCATGACACCAAACCCCCTAAATTTCCGGAGGACCATTCCTCCTTATTTCCGATGGACCATGGTGCACAGTTTCACTTAGAGTCCCTCGCTGGCTTTCGGACGATAATCAGCCGCCCCTAACATGGAGAACAGACGCTGTTGTGAGCCGATCCTGACATGGAGAACAGACGCTCAATAAGATTTGCACCTCCGGAGAGGAGCAAACCCCCCCTTCCCTGTCAGCATACGACCATAGTTCCCACCGGGGTTGGTTACCCGATCTTCACTAAGGTTGCTCGTATCCCGGCCAGCACCGCGGGGAGGTAAGGATAGGAGTTGCTGGGTAAGAGGCTAAGGACCGCGAGATGGGGTCTATTTTATTCCTTCAGGTACGCGAAGTACCAGTGGTACGCTTTACCCAGCATTTGCCGTGCCTTTGTCAACATGCGTTCTCTTGCTGAAAAAAATCACAAATGAAATACCTTTTAATTGCTCTGCTTTCAATGGGATGAACATCGGAGCTATGAGATGAAATACAGTAGCAGTTCCCTTATATATTTAAGTTCCCTTATATATTTAAGTGAGGGGAATGAAAATATGTATTTAATCCATACATGCTTTGCCAATTTAACACGAGAAACACTTTTATGGTACAACATGTACCATTTAGGAACTGGCACTTGATGCTATTTAATTGAAATACTTACTTTTAAAAGTACTTGTATGCGACGCCAAGGGGAGAATAGTTTGTTTATGATTTTTTTATATCTGTCTACGTTGTCATGTTGTCATTATATATAAAACTACCAAGCTTCTAGTTTGACCAAGATAAAACTTGTTAGTTGTTACATGGTCTTGAGAAAGGTCAAAATAAAACCTCTAGTTGTTTAAAATGCCAAGATAGGGCCTGTTCAGGAGTACTGGTTATACAGAGGCATATTTTATGCAATCAAAGTTTTATTCGAAAAAATGTCGTCGAAATGAAAAAAAAAGTGATTTTCGTAATCGAAATATTATGCATATTTATGTTTCATCTTTTAAACGGTAAAATTGGTCATTCTAATAAGTTTTAAGAATAATGCTTTGATTATTTGATCAATCAAAGTGGTTATTCATTGAAATTATTTTGAAAGTAATTGACTAAGACAATTAATTAAACTTGAAAAATTCTAAATTTTAACAAATTAACGAAGGACATTGTTAAAATACTGATTTTTCATCATGGTTTCACCATGAAAAATCCCTGGCATGCCTTCAATCATGCATAGAACACTAAAAGCCATATATGAACTTTTATTGAACATGGCTGATAAATAGTTATTATATTTTTGTCGTTGGCATGTAATCCATGCATTGCAGGAAGAAAAACATAATTTTATTCGAGTACAAACAATAAACAAAATCAACCTGAGAGTGACAACTGTCTAAATTATCGGCTTATTTGTTGTATCATGAAGTGGTTGTATCATGATTATATAGTGGTTCTCAAAACCACCATGTCTGGAGGAGGTTTTATGATGCATGTTTTATGTGAGACTTGAAATATATATCAAAACCGTTGGTTCTGAATTGGAACGCATATCAGGTTTTAATGATTGCAATAAAACTGGGCCAACTGGCTGTAACATGGTTATATAGAAATCTACAGGAGGTTGTGGAAACTGCGTGGACTGCATGGAAGGTTTTGAGATTAGGTTCTTAAAAACGCTATAAAACTCTGATACAACCTCAATTGTTACTTGGGCTATTACCAACTGTAATTCGCTTTCAACATTCGATTAAATTTCCATTCCACTGAATGTCTTTTTGACTAAATATCCTTTCTACTGAATGTCCATTCGACCAAATGCCCATTCGACGTTGTGTCCTTTCTACCAAACGTCATTCTATCAAATGTACTTTCGACTAAATGCCATTCAACCCCATTTTAAAACGCCTCGCAATGGAGCTGTTTATGTTGGCCTTGGCAGAGTGTCACCACCTCGCTTCATGCCAGTGGACCCTAAGTAGCCACCGGATACAGACCGGCATGATCCGATCCCCTTGAACAAGGTGAAGGTTTATGGGAACATTGCGTTTTCCGGTTTTCTGTATTGTGACAAAAAAAAAACTACTAGGGGCTGGGCCACTTACCTCGATCCGAATAGCTCAATGAAAGACCTCCAACTGCATCAGTGGGAACTGTTCGGATACTGAAGAGCAGCATGGCATCTCAAGCCAAGCCGTCTATGCCACACGTGAACTGAAGAACACATCACAACCTCGGGAGATAGACGGAAGAGGGTCGCATTATTTTTTAGCAAGCGTAAAGAGCCAAGATATGGCATGGAAGATCAGGTAATCAACCCCGGTGGGAACTATGGTCGAATGCTGCCAGGGAAGGAGGGTGGATTGTTGTTCCTGTAGCGATTGTACGACAATTCCCCGAAAACCACTTCCCCGAATGCAATTTCCCCGAATGCAATTTCCCCGAATAACAATTCCCCGAATGTAACATTTCCCCGAATGTAACAATTCCCCGAATGTAACAATTTCCCGAATGTAACAATTCCCCGAATGCTTCTCCCTTCTTTTTGAGTGCGGCACAAGACGATGGATAGCCATGCGAGCAAAGTCGTATGATTGCCGATCCGGAGGTTGCGAGTTCGATGCTCGGTTCGGCCTAGGATGCTTCAGGGTGGAAAGCATTTTCGGCTCCTTGGCACAGTGTATTCATTGTACTTGCTGCACAAGACGAATGCAACTGACAGAGTGGCAGGCACAGGCACGGAAAGGATTTCAATAACTGTGGAAATAATAATAGAACACTAAATAATAATAATAAATAATAGAACAGCCAAAGTTTCAGATAGAATGAAGATGAAGACAATGCGCTGAAAGAAGGCAATGCTTTCTTTGAATGAACGCATTTGGTCTGTATAAGGCGAAGTGAGGAGATGATGCGTTCTTTAAATGAATAAGTTTGCTCGGTGCTTCTCGCATCTGCCCGGTTTAAAGCAGAGAGAATGTCTTCTTAAAATGAACGCATCTGTCCGGTATAAGACAACGGTAGGAGATAATGCCTTCTTTAGATGATAGCATCGACCGGTATTAGGGGAAAGGAAGTGATAATGTCTTCCTCAAATGAACACATTTGCCCGGTATAAGGCAAAGAGGATAGATAGTCCCTTCTTTAAATGAACTCGTTTGTCTGGAGTAAAGAGAAAGAAGGAGACAATACCTTCTTTAAATGACCACGTCTGCCCGGTTTAATGCGAAAGGAAGAGATAATGCCTTCTTTAAATAAACTCGTCTATCCGTCTCGAGAGAGAATGTCTGTCCGCAATAAGGCAAGAAGAGGATATAATTCGTTTACTACAGGAGCGCGCTTGCCAGGTATAATAAAGGATTGATATCGAGCAATTATATGTTCCAAAACTGCTGCTATACTACACCACACTTATCCAAGAAAATGTCAATTTGTTCAATAGAACATTATGAAAAACGGCATTCCGCCAAAACTGGTTCTGAAAAAGGTATAATCCATCAAATGTCATACCGTCTAATGCTATACTGAGAAAATTAATTCGACAAAATGTGTTTCGGTGAAATATTATACATTCAATAAATGTTGCTTAAGATGGGATCTTATTCTGGCCAAACACATTAGTCCTTATTCTCATTCTCAATTCATTCATCTTTGCATTATTTTGACCTAACGCCTATATCTGAAGGACCACATCTACCATTTCCTTACTTCGGGAAAATGTCTTCTTTTAAAGAATGGATCACAAACACAATACACCCATGGTGAAACACCCACTGAAGAATGGAAACATTTACCGTTACAATATTCCGAGAAGATGCATTCTTTTCAAAGAAGGAATCACATTCACCATTGCCTCATTCCGGGCAAACGCATTATTTTTGTTTGCAAGGATTCACATCCACCATTGCCTTTTATCTTATATATGTATATACAGAACAGATTTTGAAGATAGAAAAAATATTTACCAAAACGCTTTCAATCAGAATTGCCGTTTGAGATTATTATAGAACAAAAATTACCTTGGAAAACACTATATACTCTGATATATTTACAATTCAACAACACATCTTGGAGAATCAAGAGCTTCAAATACTACTAAAGGATATTCAGCTGATAGTCTCCAATATGACACTCTTGGACGTATCTTTGAACGCCGCTTTTTCCGGACGCTTACGATTGCTAAGATGTGTTTGCAAGAGGTACTTTATTTTCGGGGAATTGTTTTATTCGGGGAATTGTTACATTCGGGGAAATTACATTCGGGGAAATTGCATTCGGGGAATTGTCGTACAATCCCTGTAGCTCCCTATTTAGAGGTGCAAAACTGATCGAGTATCTGTTCTCCATCCCAAGTAACATTCAACCAACTCGTTTAATCAATATTTCGAAACGAGCAGAAATGGCAGCGCAGTGACAATTCAATTGCAACGATTCCGTCGGTCAACCGCAATGATGACGTCGGCTATATCAGTGACGTTCATCGGCGGAGGATCCTTCCTAAAATTGATTTGGTATAGCATCGGTGGCGTTTGCAGAGATAGTGTATAATTATCGATCAACTGCAACAAGTAGATTCGCATCGATGGCATCCATAGCGATTTCAGCGGAAATTTAATTCCAAGTGGAATAGTTCGCTGGAGAAAGCGTATTTGCATCGGTGGCGTCTGCAGGAATTAATTAGTGGAAAATTATCGACGACAGTAGCACTCAAACGAAATTTTCTCGCATTTTACAGCATTTTATTCAAGAGAGTTTATTTAAGGAGATTTTTCACAAAAGTATAAAACAGCACCGAATGATTTTCATCGGTTCACAACTCTTTTGGAATCAAAATTGAAAAGGACTGTTTGGAGGCTCTAATTGTTTCTAGCAGCGACGGGCCTTTAGCTGGAGAAGCTTTTTTTTTTTTTTTTTTAACTAATTTTATTTGCTAATTATCTAATACATGCATTTATCTCTTAGACTAGGTGTTCCGTGTTTTCTTAACACTATCATCCTTATTTGCTATGTTACGCTTTTAGATATTATTAATACATTTCAATTGCCTCTGGCAGTTACGATATTTCCTCTGGTTGAATTAAACCATGTAGGAATTACAATGTTTTCTACTTAAACTAAACTTAACCTAATTTATACTAAGGGTACAAGGAGCTAATCGTTGCAATAGAAGATTGCAACGATTTTTGTCTAAAATTGGAAATTATTTTGTTGGACATTTGTTGCAATGTCTCAATATTAGAAATTCTATGTAGTTCATTGGTACTATACCACGGAGGTAACTTCAGAATCATTTTCAAAATTTTATTTTGAATCCTCTGAAGTGCCTTCTTTCTGGTATTGCAGCAACTAGTCCATATTGGCACAGCATACAACATGGCTGGTCTAAAAATTTGTTTGTAAATCGTTTGTTCTTAAGACAAATTTTTGATTTTCTGTTTATAAGTGGATATAGACACTTAATATATTTGTTACATTTGGCTTGAAGGCCTTCAATGTGATTTTTAAAAGTTAATTTTTGATCTAGCAGAAGTCCTAAATATTTAGCTTCGCTAGACCAATTAATTGGAACCCCATTCATAGTGCCAATATGTCTGCTAGAAGGTTTCAAATAAGAAGCTCTCGGCTTATGTGGGAAAATTATAAGCTGAGTTTTGGAAGCATTCGGGGAAATTTTCCATTTTTGCAAGTAAGTGGAGAAATTATCCAAACTTTTTTGCAATCTACTACAAATGACACGAAGGCTTCGCCCTTTGGCTGAGAGACCTGTGTCATCTGCAAACAAAGATTTTTGACACCCTGGTGGTAAATCAGGTAAGTCAGAAGTAAAAATGTTATACAATATGGGCCCCAGTATGCTGCCTTGGGGAACACCAGCTCTAACAGGTAATCTATCAGATTTAGAATTCTGATAGTTTACCTGCAGTGAGCGATCTGATAAATAATTTTGGATCAGTTTAATAATGTACAGAGGAAAATTAAAATTCATCAATTTTACAATCAAACCTTCATGCCAAACACTATCAAATGCTTTCTCTATATCAAGAAGAGCAACTCCAGTCGAATATCCTTCAGATTTGTTGAGCCGAATTAAGTTCGTAACTCTTAATAACTGATGAGTGGTTGAATGCCCATGGCGAAAACCAAATTGCTCATCAGCAAAAATAGAATTGTCATTAATATGAACCATCATTCTATTTAAAATAATCTTTTCAAACAGTTTGCTTATTGAAGAAAGCAAACTGATAGGGCGATAACTAGAAGCATCAGCTGGATTTTGTCCGGCTTCAAAATAGGATCAACTTTGGCGTTTTTCCATTTATCTGGGAAGTATGCCAATTGAAAACATTTGTTAAATAAATTAACCAAAAGGATAAAGAGCTCTCAGGAAGTTTTTGATAAGTATGTAGAAAATACCATCATCACCCGGGGCTTTCATATTTTTAAATTTTCTAGTAATAGATCTCACTTCATCCAAATTAGTTCCCAACGAAGGGTCAAAAACATTATCTTGATCGAGAATGTCTTCGAAGCTTCGTGTAACCTGATCCTCAATTGGACTAGTGAGACCTAGACTAAAATTATGGGCACTCTCGAACTGCTGAGCAAGTTTTTGAGCCTTTTCGCCATTTGTTAATAAAATTTTATTTCCCTCTTTAAGCGCTGGAATTGGCTTTTGAGGTTTTTTAAGAATTTTCGTTAATTTCCAAAAGGGTTTCGAACTGGGATCCAACTTCGAGACATTATTCTCAAAGTTGGTATTTCTCAGAATAGCGAAACGTTTTTTCATTTCATTTTGCAAATCTCGCCAAATAACTTTCAACGCGGGATCGCGAGTTCTTTGGTATTGCCTTCGCCTCACATTTTTAAGACGGATCAGTAGCTGAAGATCGTTGTCAATAATAATGGAGTTGAATTTAATTTCACATTTAGGAATTGCAATGCCTCTGGCTTCGACAATTAAATAAAAAAAGATACAAGAGCATTATCAATATCACTTTTGGTATCAAGAGGAATATCAACATCAAAATTCCTATCGATATACGTTTTATATAAATCCCAATCAGCCCTATGATAATTGAAAGTAGAGCTGATTGGATTATGAATGGCTTCTTGTGAGATTTCAAATGTCACAGGAAGGTGATCAGAGTCAAAGTCAGCATGAGTTACCAATTGGCCACACAGCTGACTTGAATCCGTTAAAACTAAATCAATTGTGAAAGGATTTCGACTGGAAGAAAAACAAGTAGAATAGCAGAACAATCTTCAAATACAATTTTACCATTGGAATTGCTTTGAGCATTACTCCATGAACGGTGTTTGGCATTGAAGTCACCAATTACGAAGAATTTAGATTTGTTGCGAGTCAGAATTTGAAGATCAGCTTTCAACAAATTCTTTTGCTGCCCATTGCATTGAAAAGGCAAATAAGCTGCAATGAAGGAAAATTTTCCAAAATTTGTTTCAACAGAAACTCCCAAGGTTTCAAAAACTTTGGTTTCAAATGAAGAAAATAATTTATGTTTGATACGTCTATTGATGACAATGGCGACCCCACCACAGGCGCTGTCAAGACGATCATTTCTGTAGATAAAATAATTTGGATCTCTTTTAATGGAGAGTCCTGGTTTTAAATAGGTTTCTGTTATAATGGCAATATGCACATTATGAACTGTTAGGAAGTTGAATAATTCATCTTCCTTACCCTTTAGAGAGCGGGCATTCCAATTTAGAACTTTCACACAATTATTTGGATCCATTGAAACGGAGTCCGATAACATTTTTTTGTGTGTACTTTATACCAACCTGAACAGCTTCAGGAATGATATTTGCTTTGAACATTGCATCAATCATGTGATGCAATTGTTCAGTTAAAAAATCAAAATCTGAAGCAGTCATGCTACCTGAATCGGCAACATGACCGTTATTTTCCGTTGGGACATGGGTATAAACCTCATTTTGAGAAGAGAAATTTTGTCTACCAGCAGCGATGTTTGCATACGTAGGTACATTGGAAAAATTGGAATTTACTGAAGTGCTTGCTACCCGTTGACGAGCGGCAAAATTTGTTTGGGAATTGTGGTGGGTATGAATTGCTCGACCGGTAACTGGTTTCGAAATTTGAGCGTTTGAGAAATTTCTACCCGTCGAATCTGGGATCCGATTGGAATTTCCCGTCATCAATTTAGCACGGGAATTCAAAACTTTTTTGCGTGAAGGACATTCCCAGAAATTGGATTTATGATTACCCCCACAATTTGCACACTTAAATTTATTGGAATCTTCTCTCACAGGACAAGCGTCTTTGGCGTGAGATGTTCCACCACAAATCATGCATTTAGCATCCATGTGGCAATGTTTGGTTCCGTGACCCCACTTTTGGCACTTACGGCACTGAGTGGGATTTTGGAAATTTCCCCCAGGCCTGCGGAAATGTTCCCATGTAACACGGACATGGGACATAATACAGGCCTTTTCCAAACTTTTCATATTATTTAGTTCACTTTTGTTAAAATGAACTAAATAAAATTCTTGAGAAATGCCCCTCTGGGAAGAAACAGAGTGGGATTTCTTTTTCATCTTAATTACTTGGACTGGTGAAAATCCAAGTAATTCAGAAATTTCAATTTTAATCTCATCCAGTGATTTGTCATCACTGGGCAGACCTTTCAAGACGACTTTGAACAATCGCTCAGTTTTGTCGTCGTATGTGAAGAATTTATGGCGCTTCTCAGTTAAATACTGGAGAAGACGTTTGCGATCGTCAAAGGATCCCGGCAAAACGCGGCAGTCACCCTTCCTAGCAATCTGAAATGAAACCTTGATCCCCCGAAGGTTACTCAAGATTTCATTCCGAAAGCCAGAAAACTCGGCAACAGATACCACAATTGGCGGAATCTGTTGTTTCTTCGCATGAATCGAATCACCTGGGCTAGAGGTAGATTCGATTTCCTCAAATTCGTTATTAATCAAATCGAACTGATTGCTCAGTTCGATGGGAGAAGAAATAATGTCAACGTTAGATTTAGAAGGAATATCTGAAGTCTCCAGCTTCCTTCTATTTTTTCCGCGCTTGGGCAGGACGGTCTTGAAACCTTGTTTCTTTGAAGGAAGTGGAGAATTCAGAGACTCCCCTTCCTCTTGTTTTTATTAATGCTCATTGCTGAGCGTGGAGACGTGACCTTCTAAGAGGTTTTTTCCCAGAACGGTGTCCCTGCAGGATTACCACCGCTTGTCGGAATTTTACTTCCGCAAACGGGTCCAACGTAAAACGAAGGCACGGGTCCTTGCAAAGATCGTAACGGGATCAGTGGGTAGAAATAGCGCTAAGAAGCACCGTTGAAATTAAAATAGCTTCGGGTAGTATTAAAAACTTCCTTCCGCAAAGAGAGAAAGAACCGCACAGCACGAAAGCACGATGAGCTGGAGAAGCTTTTTTTCTGCTAACTCACACCCGCGTGTTTACTCTAATGCTTGGGGGCGTTCTGCATGACGGCAGCTTTCCTCAGAAATTCTTCGCGATTTTTTCAGCAAATTTTAACTTCTTTAGGAAATACTTCGGATATTTCTTTAGGATATTCTTTAGGATATTCTCTTAAGGATATTCTTCGGGAAAATATTCGCAATTCCATTGTGAAATTCTCCAGAAACAAAATTCGTTGGAAGTTCCTAGAAAAACTCTTCAGAGTTTTCACGGCAAATTATTCGAAATTTCGTCGGCAAAGGTCTTCAGCGCAATTGAATTTTGTGCTTCTCTTTAATTTTTTTG
The DNA here is from genome assembly GCF_024139115.2 of Armigeres subalbatus. Lineage (NCBI taxonomy): Eukaryota > Metazoa > Arthropoda > Insecta > Diptera > Culicidae > Armigeres > Armigeres subalbatus. The sequence continues at coordinate 326,587,563 of NC_085140.1, read as the reverse complement.
TAGTCTTAAATCTTCTTCGCCACCAAAATAATAATTTTCGCAATTTTGGTCACCATCAAAAACAAGATTTTACTCACCTTGCGGTCACGACGAACCGGCGTCACATTGATTCCAACATGCAGAACGACACTTTAAAATGTGGTTCGAATGGTGCAGCAGTCGTGCAATAAAATCGAGCTCATAAATAAAGATGCTATAAAAAGAAAGCTCCCCTTCCGGGTAACGACCGACGACGACGACACGGTGTGGTGCGGTGCAACATCCCAATCTGGCCAGCCAACCGACCGGCGGAGCGACCTTCCGATGGGAACTTTTTTTTTCTCTCTCCTGCCACATACATTTCGTCTTCCATTCATTCATTTATGATCAAAATTCATAGGATCAAAGTTCAGATGCATGCAGGCAGACAGTGTCGGTAGGATGGTTCCGATGGAGTCCGGCTCCAGCCGAATGACTCTGTGGAAATTATTCATGCCATTTAACATTTTCGGAGGACATTCGTTATCGAATGGTGCGCTCCGATTGCGGTGGTCGACCGGAGAAAAAATGCCAGATTTATTGGAGTTTATGTAAGAGTTAGTTTTACCTTTGTGTTCAAGTAATGGAAGAAATGTTAAACTCAAGAATGAGTTTTAACCAAATTGTCAGGTTTGTGAATGCTTAATGTTCTGTTGAACTTATTCAGCTCGATTTGTTTGATATACCACATTTTTTATCATCACTTCTTCTTCTTCTTATTGGCATTACTTTCCCACACTGGGACAGAGCCGCCTCGCAGCTTAGTGTTCATTAAGCACTTCCACAGTTATTAACTGCGTGGTTTCTAAGCCAAGTTACCATTTTTGCATTCGTATATCATGAGGCTAATACGATGATACTTTTATGTCCAGGGTAGTCGAGACAATTTCCAATCCGAAAATTGCTTGAACCGGCACCGGGAATCGAACCCAGCCACCCTCAGCATAGTCTTGCTCTGTAGGCGCGCGTATTACCACACGGCTTATCAGACCTAAAACCTAAATGACCTGTGAAGTGAAATAGTTGAAAACAAATTTTCATTGCGAAATATCCATAGCCGCATGCTGTCAGTCCCGCAGCCTATTAATGGACCGATAGTTTTCTTCGGAAAACTAGTTTGTACCATTTCAACCGGGTTATTATGCGTTAGGCATCCGTGGTGATGTCCGGATTTATTCAGACAGTAGATCTTTTATACAATCTCATGCAGATACATTCATATTAAGAGAATCTGGAATGAAGTTGATTTCAAAGAAAATGTATATCGTATCACTACTTGCTTTTAAGGTTGGCTGTTTCGGTCACCTCTTCAAAGGTTTTGCTGACACGTCCATACCATCCGCGGCGAAACAAACAAATTGACTGGATATGTTGAAAATCTTACCCGGCCCACATTCTCAGTAAGAATCATAAAACATGAACAAAGATATCTTTCGCATTACCAGTTCCAAAAGTTGACTCCTGGGCCTAGAAGGATTTTTATTAAGTTCAGATAAGGATGAGAGTACGATAGCTTGGAATAAAATGTGACATAGAAGATGACCCTACGGTAACAATCTAATTAAATCAAATAGATTCGAAAACTATGATCACTAGGCATAATCAGTTCGCGTAAAATAGTAGAAAAGGACACTGGTTCATAATGAGCTACAGAAGTAGTTTCTGTAGAACGAAACAGTCACATTCGAAGTAGCGACATTCGAAATGGCGTTCCGAAGAAGCCAGCTTTTGCGATCCTTTCCACATCAAATAATTTCGTCCCACCGGAACAGGGAAAACACAAACAAATGTAAATGAGCTAAGCCAACACAATTTGGCTGTGTAAATATTGGCGATGCGATTGATTGAAACAGTGGAAACGCTCAGCAGCAGCAGATGCTATAGTAGGGGAAGGGGGGACTGTTTGTTCATTTCGTAGCGGTAAAAAGATGAAAGCGATGATTTTGATCGAAGCTGCTATACTTTCTAATGAGACGATATCGAATAGCAAAGTATCAATATGGGTCCTTTTTGAAAGAAAATTGTTTACTGAACTATGGCGGCACACGAAATAAGATAGTAGGGTGAAGATGAATGAAAATGACATTCCAACTAGAACTTGGTCGGCTTTTCAGAGTAGAATTGTACTAATATTACCAAATATATTATTTGGAGGCATTTCTACGCTCGTCAAGCGTTTGTCAGATTTCTATAAATTCTGTAGAAAAAGCTTTTAAAATATGTATGTGAAATTGCTTAATTGTTATACAAATACTGCAAAACAACTAACAATTTTCGAAGCGTGAAATATTTAAGATGATGAAATGGGAATCTATGAACTGTCTATGAAGGGAAGCTGTCAATAAAAAACCCAGAATAATCCACCTAGCGGTGATGGTGCCTTTCTCGTGTATTATGAAAAAACAAGAAAAGCACATAAGAGAGGTCAAAATTGCACTTTAGGGTGATAGATTCAGTTATTTAGATCAATTCACATTTATTTGCGTTCATTTGAATCCTTGCAGTAGTTTTTGAGAAAAAAAATCAATTTTGATTTTTTTCCAGGACTCTTATGAAGAATGGGGAAAAACAATGTTTTTTTGATAACTCCAAAACGCATTGGCCGATTGGGCCAATTTTTGAAAGCGAAAAATTAGGATTCCGCGTCGAATGCAACCTGTTGCAAGCAAATTGGTTAAGGCTACGTACAAAAAAGTGTGCCTCACTTTTTTTTTGCACACACACATATACATACATACATACACACATGCAGACATCACATCAATTCGTCGAGCTGAGCCGTATAGAATAGAATAGAATAGAATCGTATAAAATGTCAAAGCTATGAGGCAGTAGACGTGCTTCTCCACACAACTTGTACATGTACATATCGCCTTTACCTTCAGCATATAACAGTTTGCTTTGACGAGTTTAATGTTCCTTAATCTCCTCTGCCCCTCACAATTCATATTTACTCGCTCGATTTGATCTCATTAGTGTCGTTAATCTGCGTTTGTTGGAAGGCAAGGCAACAGATGTCGATAGCACCCATCATTGCCTGCCACTTGTTTGTTATGATGAATGACTCGAAAGTACAATAAACACACTCATCCGGTCCGGAGTCTTGCCCGGTTTTACTTTCCCGAACGTCGGCCTCAATCAATAGAACTCACTTTGGCGCGGCAACACCAAGATCAATTCGCGCTATATTTATCCCAGTGTGCCCCACCGCATCGCCACCCGTCTCGTCGTCACGTCACCCATTGTTGCCGCGAATTCATCAAATCCGATTCGATGACTGCTTTTGCGAAGTGATTAAAAATTCAATTAATTTCCAACGGCAGATTGCATTAACAATTGAAAGAGAGCACGCGGATTGCTCCGGGGATTCTCCGCCTTCGCTCTATGAATTCGGCACCGTTGCGATGGCTGAAAGCAGTGAACAGCTTTGCCAATAATGGGATGCCGATTCATTAATTTTATCAGCTCCGTTTCTGGGGAAAGGATTTAGGGGACCGAAAAAAATGAATGCACTCGATACGATACCGAGCAGGAGGAGATGACGGGATTGTAACAGGATGTGTCATTTAGTCATCATGAGTTTTATTTGCAGACAAGTACTACCTTGCTAGATGAAGCAACTTAATCTAAAGTCAACCTATTCCGTCCCAAAAGTGCTAGTCTCGAGCAACAGAAAAGATATTTACAAATATATAAGGTAAATCTGTTCAGCTAAAAGGTAGACCAAATTATAGGAATAACAAAGAGTTACGAAAACAGTTGTAAAACAAAAATAAGTAAGGGAACCCTAAATTTTGACCATAGATGGGTAGAACGATAACCATAGCCCATTCGCCCAATCCCACTTAAATGTAAATGTAAATTATCTTAAATAAGCACATCGACCAACAAACGTACTATTATATAAAAAAATGGAGCTCCTGTGGAATCAAATCTGGCTAATGGTAAGTGCCAGTAGTCGATTGGTATTTAATTTTCGTTTATCAAACTTTCTACTGTCTTGAGCAAAAAAAAATTGTTTCATCTTCCTGTTCGGTATCTCTATCGCGCGAACACTTTAAAGTATAATTTCCTGTGACTTCAGTAAAATTGAAGAATCACAGGAAATTAGGATTTTTAAGTGATTCTCCGGTGTCCGTCACATCTAGCCCCTTTTGGTAGTGAGCATTTAATTCTCGGCAACGCAAAACAAAACTTTGGCTCCATAGGACTGCCATGGGCGTAGCCAGGATTTCGAGAAGGGGGGGGGGGGGCAACTTTTTTCTAAATCGTAGTTTTATAGTAGTTTTATAAAAACACATGAATATTAACACATGAAACCAAATCCAACCCAAATCGAAACAATAATGATTAAAACAATAATGGATTTAAAAATGCGTGATTTATTGCTCATCAGATATTTTTAAATCAAGTGAGAAAAATATTAACCAACTTAGCATTCAGAAAGAATATAAAATCGGCTATAACAATTATTATAAAAATCCTGCATTCTTCCATAAGTCTTGCCTTATGCAATCTTCCATAAGTTTAAGAAAACTAGAACCATACACCTGAATTTCTAAACAAATCCTCACTGAAATAATATTTATTATAAAATAGGCAGAAAAATCAATATGCAAGCTTTCTCCAGGAATTCCTCCGACAATTGCTCCTGGCATTCTATCTGAAATTCTATCAGGGATTCTTTAGGAATGCCTCCAGCAACTTATTTGGCAGTGTCTTCAGGAATTCCACCATAAATTTTGCCGGGAATTGATCCGAAAATTCCACCATTATTTACTCCAAGAAAATCTTCACCAACTTCTTTATAAGTTCTGCAGAATTCTCTGCAATAATTCAAATAATTTCGTGCTGTTTCCCATAATTTTTAAGAATAAGAATATTCCGTGGAAATTCCGCAGAATTGCCAGTAAACATTCCTGAGAATTTTACGAAAAATCTTCGAATTTCTTGTGTAAATTCCATAAAATTTTCAGTGAATTGTTTCGAATAATTTCTTGTGAAAATTTCAAAGAATTTCTCCAGGAATTCCACCGGAAATTTATATAGAAATTATACCGAAAATGAAATCAACAATTGAATTTTCGGAGGAATTCCTAGATTAATTCGCAATGAAATCCTGAAAGAATTCCGGTGGAAACTTCAAGATTTCCACTGGGAGATCCTCCAGGAGTTTCTCCGAAATTTTTTCCTGGAGTTCCACCGGCATTTCCAATTTCTCTAGGATTTCCTCCGAGAAATAATTCCGGTAGTTCTATCGGCAGTTCCTCTGAAAATTCTTCCGGAAATTTCGGCAGAATTGGAATTTATTTAGGCTTCTTCAGGAATTTATATAGATTTTCCACCAGAAGCTCCTCTGAGAATTTCTCTGCGAGCTCCTCAGGGAATTCTCCGGGAGGTCCTCTGATGATGACGATGGTTCAGCTACAAACCCTAACAAAGGTTTCAGCTAGACGAGATTTGTCTATAAGATGAATTCTCTTGTTTCCGAGAATGCTTCTGGTTGTTTCCCCGGGGTTCCTTTGAAAATTCTCCCGGGAGTTTCTTCAGAAATTCTTCCAGAAAATTCCTTCGAGAGTTCCTCCGGGAATTCCACAAGCAATTCATCCGGGAGTTCCACCAGAAGCTATTCCAGGAAATTATTCAGGCTTTTTTCAGGAAATCATTCAGGTTTTCTTCAAAAATTAAGCTGGAAATTCCTCCAGAAGTTCTACCGATAGTTTCTCTGGGAGCTCATCCGGGAGGTCCTCTAGGAATTCTTCTAGGAGTTCCTCCTGACATTCCTCCGGGAGTTCTTACGGGAACTCCTCCGGCAGTTCCTTCGGGAATTCCTCCGGGAGATCCACCAGCAGTTTCTACGAGAATCCCTCCGGGAGTTTCACCCGCAGTTTCTCAGGGTGTTTCTCTGAAAAGGAACTCCCGGAGGAACTCCCGGGAGATTTTCTATAGGAATTTCCGGAGAAATTATCAGAGGAAGTCTCGAAGGAGCTGCCGGTGGAACTTCTGGAGGAATTTATTGAAGAATTTCTGGAGGAAATCCTGGAGGAACTCTCGTAAGAATTCTAGGATGAACTCCCAAAGGAACTTCCGTAAGAATTCCAGGAGGAACTCCTGGAAGAATTCTTAAAAGAACCTCCCGGAGGAATTTCCGTAAGAACTCCCAGAGAAATTCTCCGAGGAACTTCTGGAGGAATTTGTAGATAAATGCCTAAAGAAATGCTAAATGAATTCCTGGAAGAATGCCTGATTGAATTCCCGAAGGAACTACTGGTGGAACTTCAGAGGAATATCCGGTGGAATACCCTAGAGGAAGAAAAAAAATATTTCTGAAGGAACTTCCGAAATCCCATTTCCCGTGAAATTCCTGCCAAATATCGTGCAGGAATTCCCTGTAAAGTTCCTGGAGGTATTATCGGAGAATTTCTTGGAAAAACTCCTGGAAGAACTCCCGGAGGAACTCCCACAAGCACTTCCGGAGGAATTCCCACATGGAAGTCCTGAAATAATTCTTAGAGAAGTTCCTAAAGGAATTTCCGAAAAAATATCTGAAGGAATTCCCAGAAACATACCAGGAGGAATTAATGCAGAAATTCCCAGATGAAATCCTGAAATTATTCCCAGATGAATTGCTGAAGAAAATCCCTGCGAATTGTTCCGAAGAAATTTCTGGAAGAACTCTTGGCAGATATCTGAGTAAATTCCGAGTGAAGTCCGGGAGGAATTCTAGTACACTTCCGCGGAAAATCTCCCAGGAAAATTCCTGAAGGAATTCCTGGAGAAGTACCTGAAGAAACTCCCGAAAAAATACCTGTAAGAATTTCTGGTGAAATACTTGAACGAATTCCAGGAGAAATTCATGAAGATATTTCTAGAGGATTTCTTGAAGGATATTCTGAAGTGATTGCGAAAAGAATTCCAGATTGGAATGCTAGATGATTTCGCTATTGAATTTTTGGAGGTATTACTGGAAAATTTCCTGGAAGTAATCCCGGAGGAATTAAAGGAAGAGTTCCGAGAGGAATGCCCGGAGAAGTTCCTAGAAGAATTTTCGAAGGAATTTCTTATAGATTTACAAGTGAAATTATGGAGCTAAATCGGAGGATTTCCGTAATCAATTTTTGAAGAAACTTCTGGTAGAATTTTGGGAAGAAATTCCGTATGTATTCTTGACGGAACTCTCGAATGCATGCCTGAAGGAAATGCCGGATTTTTCCTGAAGAGAAGAAATATCTAGAAGTAAATCTTGGAAAGAAGAAAAGAAATCTTCAAGGAATTTCCTCGTGAATTTCCTAAAAAAAAATAGTGGTAGGTTTCTAGATAAGGAGGAATTACAATTACATGAGAAGAATTTTCGAACGATTTTCAGAGGAATTTGTGGATAACTTTCCGGAGGAATTCAGAAGTTCCCAGGGGAGCTTCTAGAAGGATTTCAAGGAGAATTTTCGAGTCCGAAATGTTTCGAGTTGTTTTGAACTTTCATATATTATGGCTCCTGGATGCCCTAATAAGTTTTGGGAATCTTTTGAATTTCAACAACCTATTTCTGTATATGATTGGATCGTAAAGTGCACATGCTTAAGGGAATTCATTTCAGTACCCGTGCAATCTTTCCACAAATTAGGGGGGGGGGCGAGGGCCCTCTCTCCCCTCCTTGGCTACGCCCATGATGACTGCTCTCGATGTGAAGTGTGAAAGATATGGAAGCAGCTACAAGCTAGGCAACCGGGTAAATGGCAAAATGGTAAATGCATCATGAAAGATTCATGATTACCCTTGAAAAATTGAAAAATGCTCCTTGAAAAAGTGATCATTTTTCCTTAAATTATCTAACAAATTACCTTGAAATATATAAAATGCTCCGTAAAAACGAAAAAAAAGTACCGTAAACAATTAAAAATCTATATATATAAAACTCAATGTTTGTATGTTTGTATGTATGTTTGTATGTATGTTTGTATGTATGTTCCAGCATAACTTCTGAACCCATTGACCGATTTCTACCAAATTTGGAACACAGGGGGGTTAGGGATGCTCTTTGGAAAAGGGGGAGGGTGTGGGGGGAGGTGTATTGCTTAGTTATCGATCAACTCAGTGTAACTTCTAAACCCCTTGGCCGATTTCAACCAAATTTGGAACACACATTCTTTATCTTAAGGAGACGACAATGGAGGGGGGCTAAGCATGTTCTTTGGAAAAGGGGGAGGATGTGCGGGGAGGGGTATTGCTCAGTTATTGATCAACTCAGTGTACCTTATGAACCCCTTGGCCGATTTCAACCAAATTTGGAACACACATTCTTTATCTTAAGGAGACGACAATGGAGGGGGGCTAAGCATGTTCTTTGGAAAAGGGGGAGGATGTGCGGGGAGGGGTATTGCTTAGTTATTAATCATCTCAGTGTAGCCTCTGAACCCCATGGCCGATTTCAACCAAATTTGGAACACACATTCTTTATCTTAAGGAAACGATGATAGAGGGGGTTAGGGATGCTCTTTGGAAAAGGGGGATGGTGTGGGGGGAGGGGTATTGCTAAGTTTTTGATCAACTCAGTGTACCTTTTGAACCCCTTGGCCGATTTCAACCAAATTTTGAACACACATTCTTTATCTTGAGGAGACGATGATAGGGGGATTATGAATGCTTTTTGGAGAAAGGGGGAGGGTGTGGGAGGAGGGGTATTGCTCAGTTATTGATCAACTCAGTGTAACTTCTGAACCCATTGGCCGTTTTCAACCAAATTTGGAACACACATTCTTTATCTTAAGGAGACGACAATGGAGGGGGGCTAAGCATGTTCTTTGGAAAAGGGGGAGGATGTGCGGGGAGGGGTATTGCTTAGTTATTAATCATCTCAGTGTAGCCTCTGAACCCCTTGGCCGATTTCAACCAAATTTGGAACACACATTCTTTATCTTAAGAAAACGATGATAGAGGGGGTTAGGGATGCTCTTTGGAAAAGGGGGATGGTGTGGGGGGAAGGGGAATTGCTAAGTTTTTGATCAACTCAGTGTACCTTTTGAACCCCTTGGTCGATTTCAACCAAATTTTGAACACACATTCTTTTTCTTGAGGAGACGATGATAGGGGGATTATGAATGCTTTTTGGAGAAAGGGGGAGGGTGTGCGGGGAGGGGTATTGCTCAGTTATTGATCAACTAAATGTAAATCTTGAACCCAATGACCGATGTGAACTAATTCTGTATCAAATATTGTATGTCCTAAGGAAACAACTTAAGTGGATGTGGGTAGGTAATTTTAAAAGGGGATGGTGTGAGAGAGGAGTATTGTTTAGTTATCAATTAATTCAGCATAACTTTTGAACCCATTTACCGATGTCCACTAAATTTGGAACCCATATTCTCTGTTTAAGGAAGACTATATCAGACTGGATAGGAGTATCATAGCTGAATGAGAGAGATGGTATATTTATTAAACGAACAGTTTAGTACACCTTAATAGGCTCTCGACTGTTTGAATTTTACTAATACATTTTTTTTGGCTTTCAGTCTTTACTGGTTATTAAAACGACATATTTCTTCTACGCCCGACGTTTCAATGGTTTATTTCCATCTTTTCTAACCCTTGAAAAAGATGGAATAAACCATTGAAACGTCGGGCGTAGAAGAAATATGTCGTTTTAATAGCCAGTAAAGACTGAAAGCCAAAAAAAATGTATTAGTTTAGTACACCTTTTTACCGCATGGGTCAATTCAAACCAATTTTGTAAAAACATATTCTCTGCCCAAAACTATTATATAGAGGCTGGGAGAAACTTTTGGAATGCAGGAGGTTGTTGGGGTTAGGTATTGTTCAGAAAACGTCTTAATTTAAAATCCCTCTTATTTAGTTCATTCGAGGTTCTTTCATATTGTACAATGCTCCGAAAACAAATTTCCCGAATTCCTTAAAAATAGAAAATCCTCGACAATAACATTTTCCCGTTAATAACATTTCCCCAAAAATGACTTCAACTTCAACTTCCCTGAAAATGACATATCCCTGAATGAAGCAGGCCATTAACATAACAATATTTGGCTTAAGGTCATTTGACATGAAGGGCATTTGGGATAATTATGAACAGCATCAGAAAAATCTTTCATAGAAAGCATGCATTTGCTGGGTATAGAGCAATGATTATTGTTACCCTTCATCGGAATCATGGTTTGCCCAGTGAAAAGCAATAATTAATGTGTTTCCTTCTGGATGGTGGATGTGATTGCTTTTTTAAAAGTAGGCATTTGCCCGGAATAAGGCAATGGTGAGTGTGATCCCTTCTTTAAAAATGGGCGTTTACTCAGTATAAAGCATCGGTGAATGTTTTTCCTTCTTTAGCAAATGACGTTTGCCAGGAATAAGCCTATTCAAACCAACGATCCCTTTTTCTAGATCAGTCAATGCTTCCAAAAGCCTTCTATTAGTCAAATGACGAAGTATCAATAAGTTAACACAATTACTCTGTTGACCAATTGGTCTAATCTTTTTCTGATCATAAAAAACTGAAAACCAAACTGGCAATTCCGAGCAAGGCCGGGTACATAAAGCTAGTGCTCCTTAAAAAAGCAAAGATTTGCTATGTAAATAATGATAATTGCGCAGTATATTGACAAAAGAATTATTATAAAATAGTTCAAAAGGTACCTTGAAATTGGCTATCATAAATTAGAATCTTATGCAAAATTGTATAGCCCCTAGAGTTTATTGCTGATTGTTTTGCTTGGTAACCCTATTAAACCGAAACTAAGAAACTCTTTAGGATGAATAAAATGCTTCATAAACAAATAAAAAATGCTCCTTAAACTAAGAAAAATGCTCCCTAAAATAAAGAAATGCTCCTTAAACCCACGAAAAATTTTCCTTAATTTGAGGAAATGCTTCTTAAACGAAAAAAAGGGCTCCGTAAAAAAATTAAATGCTCAATAAACTTATAAAATGTAAATGAGTCAAATTGATTCACAATACAAACTGCACGTGCTGCAGTGAGATGCTACTGAGATTTTCGGAAAAAGCTTTTGGGACGCGTCTTGTGATTTTGCAAACCACAAACCATTTTCCGATGGTCTTCGAGACGCGTCTTGTGATTTAGCAAACCACAAACTATTTTCCAAAGGTTTTCGAGACGCGTCTTGTAATTTTGCAAACCAAAAACCATTTTCCGACGGTCTTCGAGACGCGCCTTGTGATTTCGTGGCAAACTACAAATCATTTTCCGACGGTCTTCGAGACGCGTCTTGTGATTTTGCAAACCACAAACCATTTTCCGACGGTCTTCGAGGCGCGTCTTGTGATTTAGCAAACCACAAACTATTTTCCAAAGGTTGTAATTTTGCAAACCACAAACCATTTTCCGACGGTCTTCGAGACGCGCCTTGTGATTTCGTGGCAAACTACAAATCATTTTCCGACGGTCTTCGAGACGCGTCTTGTGATTTTGCAAACCACAAACCATTTTCCGACGGTCTTCTAGGCGCGTCTTGTGATTTAGCAAACCACAAACTATTTTCCAAAGGTTTTCGAGACGCGTCTTGTAATTTTGCAAACCACAAACCATTTTCCGACGGTTTTTGAGACGCGCCTTGTGATTTTGCAAACTAAAATACATCACTCGTCACAATTTAACCACTTGAATTCAACTTATCTCATGAAATCAACTACAGGATCCAAAAAATAGACTGGCAGGATCGTCAAAATGTGTGGCCCTAAATGGTTGGAACGAAGTTATGACAGCGACGGAGGTCTGACTAGAAGAGGCCAAGTCATGGTTTGCTGCTCGCCGATTGACACTCTGATGTGTGAATCTATTAGCACACACTGAAGGCATTTTACTCAAACCCCACAATGCGCTCACATGGAGGCTTCCGAATCCGTAGATTCTAGTTTTTATTGAAATAGTAATACATCTGCCATTACGCATTTTTGTCCGAGGTACCCCTGGGGCCATCACAGGTACCCCAGGGGTGCATGTACCCCCGGTTATGAACCGCTACTCTAAGTATTTTTTCGAAATTTATTTTAGGGATTACTCCGAATTACTTCGGAGATTCCTCAAGACATTCTGTTAATAATTCAATTAACCAATTTCAAGAAAATTTATAAAATTTCTTTGAAAATTTCTTAAAGATTTTTTAAGGTTTCTCTAAAGAATTTTTTGAAAGAATATCCTAATGCAGTTCCAACAGAATATCTGGATCAATCTCCAAAGTACTATTGAGAAATCGACTGTATATTTTATTTCGATTTTAAGGACGGCTACGCAGTCTTGTATTATTGAAACTAGATGTATATTTGTCCGACGTTTCGACACGGGGATGGTGTCTTCATCAGGGGAAACTATAATTGATTGGATACTTAGTTATTTCAAAAACATTGACACTAACAGATAACGTGAATTTTCTTTCGGATACCGCCTCATTGCAAACCCCCTTTTTTCCGTAACGGTAGCCTTGATGCCCTATCTGAATAATCTACTCATCTCTTAAATTTTGGTTGCTTCGTTTTCCTCTCTTAATCTCTTCTATACTCTTGATATGGTGCAATACAGAGGCGTATGTTGTGTTCAATTCATCTACGTCTGTCCGCGACGGTGTGGTTTGTGTTTGTTACATGGCACATTTCCAGAAATGGAAGTGTGGATGATTTGTAGCTGTGGTCTATAATGTGTGTACGTTCGAAGTTGAATCTGTGGGCTTGGTCAATACAGTGCTGGATAAGAGCAGTCGTCGATTCGACTAGGACTAGAGACGTTTTAGCTGCTTCAGTATTTGTATGGGCATCGTTTAACAATTTTTCCAGCTTGTTTACATTTGTTCTGTGGCCAGCAAGTCGCTTTTTTAGATAATTCCTAGTCATTCCTACATAACAGCACGGACAATCATTGCATGGAATTCTGTAAATAATATTGCTAATATCTTCTTTCCCTAGAGGTTGTTTTAAATTGGTATGTAGATCGTTAACTGAGTGATATTGTTTTGTGGTGATGGAGATGTTGGGATAATCTTTGATTAATAATTTCGTGATCCGCTGGGAAAGTGCAGGTACGTACGGAATGGATCTGTAAAGTTTTACATTTGTTGTCATTTCAGGATGTGGAAACTGTCCCTCGTGATGAATGGAACTGCTGGTCGGATGATGATGATGGTGAATGGTTTATGCTATTTCTTCGATGGATTTGTTGTGTGTAAGCGAACAAACCCTGCGAATGAAGCTGTTGGCAACATTTATTTTGTGTTTCGGTTGATGGAATGACACGTAATTCAACACTCTACCGGATGCGATGGGTTTGGAGTATTCAGTGGGCAATGTTTGGTCTTCATTACGGATCACTGTCATGTCTAGAAAAGGAAGTTTTCTATTTTCTTCGATCTCAATGGTAAACTGTAACCTCGGTTCTACATTGTTAAATGCATCGAGAACAAGATTTACGGTGTTTTGTGGGATTACAATGAAGATGTCATCAACATATTTCTTGAATATTGTAGCCTCAAATGGTAGAGAGCTCATAGCTGTATGTATTACCGAGTCCAATACAATGTCTGCCACAATCGGAGAGAGTGGGCTTCCCATAGCAGTTCCAAACGTTTGTTTGTAGAATTGCCTTTCGAAGCAAAAGTAGCTGGCCTCCATGCAGAATTCTACAATCTCAAGAAAGAGATCTAAGTTAATTCTGGTGTCAACTTCATTCCATCGTTCTATGATGTTACGAATGACCAGGTGACGTGGAACATTCGTAAATAACGATGTCACATCCAGCGATATCATTATGAAATCTTCGGGTAGTTTGCTGTGGTTTACTTCCGTACAAAAATCAAACGAACTCGCCGTACTGTATGGACTATGGAGCGAGCATTGGAGGATATTCGCTATGTACTTGGACAGTTTGTATGTTGGAGCCGTTACGTTGGGAATGACGGGACGGAGCGGTAGTTGTTGCTTGTGGGCTTTTGGTTGGCCGTAGATCCGTGGACAAGTTGCATTATTCGAAGATAGGTGCTTTGATCGTTTGTAGTCAACAAACTTCAAGTCTTTCAGCCGTTTGACCATATTGTTGCTCTGAATCTGATAACTGGAAGTGGGATCGATCCGTACTTTAACGTATGTTGTCGGATCGTTGACTAGGCTACGCATATTATGATCATAATCCTCTCGCATCATAATAACCGTTCTATTGCCTTTATCCGCTGACAAAGTACTTAATTACCTGAAAACATGACGAAAGATTCTTTGGATGAAATTAAAAAAAAAAATTCTTGGAGAAATTTAAAAGAGAGAAATTTAAAAATTTCGTAATAGTAAAACAATTCTTAGACAAATTTTTATAATTTTGTGAATGGATTCCCAAAGGAATTTTTGAAAGTATTTCTAGATTTATTCACGTAGGATTTGTGAAAAAAAAATCTTGAGGAGAGAGAAGAAATTCACCATGGAATTTCTGAAGGAATTTTTGAAGGTAGGTATGCCTGAAAAAAAATCTATGTGACTAATCATGCCTAGGGAAGATTTATCGAACGAACTTTTGAAGAAACTCAAGAAATATCACCTGAATGATTTCTGGAGGAATTTACGAAGGTTTAACTCCTGCATTAAATTCCCAAGGAATTCTCGAAAACATCCCAAGAAGTATGATGGTGGAACAACTGCAATCCCAATATTAATTTTTTTTGACGTAAACTACGTCTAAGGGGAAGACTCGGATACAGGGTGACAAATGAAAATTTCCAAATTCGAGACCGTCACGAAATCATGTAAGATTTCAAACGTTAATAGCTCCTTTATTTTTCAATGGATTTTTGAGATTTTATTATCAATCGAATCGGAAACTCTCCAGCAATTTGTGAAGCCCAGTGGAACTATTGATTATCAATGTAAAACCATTGAAAATTCCAATTCTTTACCAACCCAGTAAAATTTCAGAGTTTCGTACGACCGCCGTCTGGTGCCGTTGGTTCTTGCGCTCTACTTTTGTGCGGTGATTCGCACAAAAAGTACAACAATAGAACCAGAGCCAGGGATGCCAGTGGATATTTTCAAATGTCTTCGAGGTCGAGTAAAAATGTCTTCAAATGTCTTCAATATCAAAATTATGATTAAAGTGAAAAAATTTCAAAATCCAATAGGTTTATAATTTCAATCATCTCCTTGTTTTATGTATCGTTTATTTTTGAACACTCGAATTGTTAGAATTCAAAAGAATGTTCTTTAAATCTTCATGAGTAAGGAAAATCACTTTCCCTTGGATTTTTTAATGAGTCTTTAAATATAATTCCAACGGATTTTTCTAACTGAATTTATTTGGAGAATTCTTCTGAAATTAATTTTAAAGAATTGGATTCGGAATTATATATACCTGAAAAAGCTTCTACAAGATTTTCTGAAGAAACTGGAGAAACTTCAGGATAAATTCCTGATGAATTTTTCGGAGACTTCCTAATGGAACTCCTAAAGGATTTTCCAGAGGAATTGCTGTTGGAACATCCAAAAGATTTTCTGAAGGAACTTCCAGATAAATTTCTGGAGTAACTTCTGTCGTATTCCAGCCGAAAACGGCTGAATGGAATCCGCCATTGAAGAGCGGTGCGACTGTTCGTTTGTAAATTCGACAACAAACTGCTGGTGCAATCTTCGTCGTTGCTAATCAACCCGATGGCGTTACCAACACCATCTCACACTACGGCGCAGCAATGAACCGTTGCATCATGACATCATACGACAATTTTAATTTACTCGTATTCAAATGGAGAGTGAAGTTTCTTGAGGGCAATGTTTACATTTTTTTCACGATAGAGATCAGTATTTGTACATATGCAACATTGAGAGTTCGAATCAAGTCTAATGTGAAACTTGCTACATTGTACGGTAAATTGGGGCACGCGAAATATGTGATTGCACGAAATTGGTATATTTGATTGATTATGTTTGATGTGCTATCCGCAATAGCAGAACCAATTCATAGTCTAGAATCACTTATACAATCTAAAATCTTTAGCCGCATCTCTGAATACTACATCTTTCTCCTTCCCTACTCTTTCAACTTTGTAAGAATATGATTTCAGTTTTATAAATTTTTCAAAATAAAGAAAAAACTTAAATTGCTTCAAAATAAATTTAGTCTTTTCATAAAATTTTAGTACCATCAACATCCAATGCAAAAAAGAACAAACTTGATGCTAAGTACCGCCGTATTTTAGCTAATAACTAATATTGATTAGCCGCCTAATCTGAATACTACAGCTTTCTTAATAGGTCTTCCATAGAATACCCAGACGTAGTACTACGTCAACATGCCTTGGAGTTCTACTCTCTCCAAAAAAAAACAAAAAATGCCTCGGAATCCTGCTCTGCATTCGCAAAGTATACTCTTCTATAGAATACACAAACGAAGTCCTACCTTGAAATGCTATAGAGTTCTACTCGCTCCGCTCCCGCTCCCGCATTCGCAAAGTATACTCCTCTATAGAATGCACAGCCGTAATCCTACGTCAAAATGCCTCGGAGTTTCCGGAATGAACACAAAATGTCTTGGAATCCAGCTTCGCATTTGAAAAGTGTACTCTTCAAAATGTACTCTACATAATACACAGACGTAGTCCAACGTCAACATGTCTCGAAGTTCTACACGCTTCGGAAAAAAATTAAAAATACCTTGGAATCCTCGGACTTTTACTCGCTCCGGAATGAACACAAGATGTCTTGAAGTCCTGCTTTGCATTTTCAAAGTGTACTCTTCTATTGAATACATAGACGTAGCCCTACTCCAATAAGCCTCAGAGTTTCACTCGCTCCAGAATAAACACGAAAATGCCCCGAAAGTCTGCTTCGCATTCACAAAATGTACTCTACATAATACACAGACGTAATCTTACGTCAACATGCCTCGGATTTCTACTCGCTCCGGAATAAACAAAAAAAGTGCCTCGGAGACCTGCTCGATCCGGAATAAACAAAAAAATGCCTCAGAGACCTGCTCGCTCCGGAATAAATAAAAAATGCCTACGAGTTCTTCTCGCTCCGAAATAAACAAAAAATCCTCGGAGACCTGCTCGCTCCGATATCTTCTATTCCATCCTCGGAGACCTGCTCGCTCCGGGATTATGTTTTATTAAACACTCGAACCTGCTTGCTTCGGTATTTCTTTCTCTGATTTCGGAGACCTGCTCGCTCGAAATGCAGTACTTTAGCATAAATCCACAACACAAAATGTGAGCATACTTACCATTTAGTAACTAACACACTAATGGATGTGACACCATTTTCATGTGCCTAGTTACAAAACCAAACACTATTTCTACCGACCGCGACATGTCGTATTCCAGCCGAAAACGGCTGAATGGAATCCGCCATTGAAGAGCGGTGCGACTGTTCGTTTGTAAATTCGACAACAAACTGCTGGTGCAATCTTCGTCGTTGCTAATCAACCCGATGGCGTTACCAACACCATCTCACACTTCGGCGCAGCAATGAACCGTTGCATCATGACGTCATACGACAATTTTAATTTACTCGTATTCAAATGGAGAGTGAAGTTTCATGAGGGCAATGTTTACATTTTTTTTCACGATAGAGATCAGTATTTGTACATATGCAACATTGAGAGTTCGAATCAAGTCTAATGTGAAACTTACTACATTGTACGGTAAATTGGGGCACGCGAAATATGTGATTGCACGAAATTGGTATATTTGATTGATTATGTTTGATGTGCTATCCGCAATAGCAGAATCAATTCATAGTCTAGAATCACTTATACAATCTAAAATCTTTAGCCGCTACTCTGAATACTACAACTTCCAGGTGAAATGCTAATAGAACTTCCGGAGGAATTACAAGAGGAATTCCTGAGGGATTTTCTGAAGGATTTTCCTGAAGAATTCCTGGAGGGTTTTCCTGAGCAATTACTGAAATAGTTTGCAGTGAAGTTCCCGAAGAAATTTCTGAAGAAACTTCCGAAGGATCTTCTGGTTAACTTTTTGGAGGAACTTCCTGAGGTATTGCTGCAGGAATTTCCGGAAGAATTCCTGGAGGAATTAACAGAGAAATTCTAGAGTATAATTCCAGTGGTATTATTGGAGAATCTTTCGGCAACATTCTTGGAGCATCATCAAGAGGAATTCCTGGAGAAACTTCCGAAGGGATTTTCGAGGGAAATTCCGAATGAATTCCTGCAGGAGCTTCGAGAGGAATTGCTGGAAGAACTACTGGAGAAAGTCGTGAAAGAAACAAACTAAGGAATTTCTGGAGGAACGACTGGAGGACTTTCCGACGGAATTCTTGGAGGATCTTACGGAGAAATTTCTGGAGGAACTTATGGAGGAGCTCCTAGATGTACTTCCAAAGGAAATTCTGGATAAATTTTCTGAAAAGTCTCTGAAGGAATTGCTGGATGAATCCCTGGAGGAACTTTAAGCGGAATTTCAAAAAGAATTCCAGAGATTGATTTACTGGAGAAATTCATAGAGGGATTTCCAGTTAAAATACTGGAAGAGTGCCTGAAAATATTTCTTGAAAAAATAACAAAGGAATTCAAGGATTTTCAAAAGATTTTTCTGTACAAATTAAAAATAATTTACCGTGGCTATTTTGAGAAATATCCATTAAAAACCAAAACAATTTCAATTTCTTGTCGATATTCGTAAGAATTTTCTATGGAAACTAAAAAAATATTCTGAGAAAATAAAAAATAATTTCCTGTGGAAATTTAGAACTTTCCGTGAAAATGTGGTACATGAAAAATCCGAAGAGACATCCCTTAAATTTCAAATACAAATCCGGAGTACATCCCACGAAAATTCAAGACAAATTTCTTGCGGAAATGAAAATGAATTCTTTGTGGGAGTTCAGATGATTTTCCCGCAAGAACTTAGAAAGTTGTTTGTGGAAATAAATATGAATTTCCCGTTTCAATTTTGGGGGAACCCCTTTATTTGCCCATACTGAAATTGTTATATTTTTTTTTCTAAAATCCACGGAAAATTCATCGAGTTCTTCAAAATTTATTCTCATTCTCTACGGGTATTCTGGAAACAAAATTTTAAGAAATTTTAAAAAATGGTTCTAGCCAAAAAAGTCGTAATAGAATTCTGTTTTTTTTTTTTCGTTTGAAATAAATTAGATCGGTCCTTGCGTTCTGATACAATGCTCGAAATCCCTTTTAACCAGACACTTCGAAAACGCCATGCTGTCAAGGAAAATTTAAACAAATGCTGCCATCGGGAATTTTTTAACCAGCACATAACTAAAAAATGTACGTTTGACGTCAAAAATGTGTTGGAATTAACAATCTTATCAACCGGCTAGTGTAAACGTGTTTTTACGTTAGAAATTTTAAGCCCGAAATATTAGTCTTTTATGTATAAATTTGGAATATTTATATTATCTGCATTTAGAAGTCGCAAAATTTATAAGTTAGTAATCAAATTATATTTTCTATTCGCTGGCTTATTGATTGTTTTCAAGTATCTTTAAATAAGAAGGTAAGTCTTCAAATATTTTGAAAAGTCTTCATAATGTCTTCATGAAATAAATGTCTTCACAGAGATTCAAATGTCTTCAAATTGAAGACATGTCTTCAAATCTGGCATCCCTGACCAGAGCAATGACCGCGGTCGGAGCAAAAAAGTAGTGTTTATGAAAAAGTGCTACA
Organism: Armigeres subalbatus; assembly: GCF_024139115.2. NCBI lineage: Eukaryota > Metazoa > Arthropoda > Insecta > Diptera > Culicidae > Armigeres > Armigeres subalbatus. The sequence continues at coordinate 326,567,912 of NC_085140.1, read as the reverse complement.
GATGCTGGACATGTTAATGTAAGCAAGAGGTGATCAACTATAAACAAGATTATTCTACTATTTAGGCAGCACCCCTTTAAAATAATACTTCAAAAGTCACACAACAGTCGGAGAAAGGAAAGGCATCATCACTATAGATAGTGGAATATATAGATGAGCGAAGATAAATCCACTGTGTCCAAACGAACTGTCAAACGTGTCTCCAAGCGAGCATGACGTCATGATTCCAATGTAAACGTTAAGGGCTGTGACGTCATATGCGCGTGTGCACGGCCATGCTTTCGATCATCTCTAGATTCTACTATCTATAATCATCACCACAGCGGAATAATAAATTTGGGGTTTTTAAATGACAATTTTAAATTGTCATATCTAACCATTTTCATATATTGAGTTACGCTAATTTTGTTCGAAACAAAAATGAATTGGTGTGAGATCGAACATGATTTGATGATACACATTACACGCGGCAAAACGTTTACCAAAACGAACCTCGCTACCTCCCGACCCCATATATCCAACATCCCATCCCAATGGTTACTCTTGGAAGTGCAGATGACTCGTCGGCCTCTATTAATAAGAGTATCACGTCAACATATAGCCACAGAGAAACAGACGTCTCACTTGCATGCAACAGAACAAAATGCAATCAAAATCATCGTCACGAAAACATTGTCGCCTAATGCTAAAATCCCGGTGTGTGGCCAAGCGGCAACCAGATGGCGGTAGTGTGCAAACGTCAAACACAAACAAAATCGATGAAAGCGCCATCGGTGGCCGATTGACCACCTACAAAAAGTTAAATAAATCGTTAAAAAGGTGTACGATGGAACATATGTTCAGTGAGACTTCTGTTTCTCTGTGATATAGCATCAGTTGTCTTTATAGAACTTCCTGATTTTTAGCAGATTTGGTTGTAATTTGACTTAGCACGCGCGATTTGAAGTTTGAGAATTACTATGAAAACAGTAACTTTTTTGGAAAACCGTTTTGCAATGTTGCTCATTGATATATAAAAATATATGAGTACGTTGGCAAATTTAGCGAGCGAATGAATCGTTTTTGTTGCGAAACAATTTGCTGCTTGTAAGAAAAATTATTAAGGAAATACGTGGGAAATTCAATTGAGCACGTAAAAGAATAACATATCAATAATAAGCATTTTTATTTTTATTTTCATTATAACTTTGCTTACGAAATCGATCGGTTCGCAACAACAAACGTCTTAAAGATTAGGAAATATTCTTCGAAGTCTTCGGGTTGATTATATTTAGGGGGAGATCCTCCAGTACCGGACACATAAGCAATTTGAAAAAAAAACTCTAACTATCCGGATTATGTTTTCTTTTATACCTTATACATAAAATATGGCCATTGATGATTCATACAAGCTATATTTGATCATTTGAACACGTTTTACGACGATGAATTTTGGAGAAAAATTGCACGGTTCAGAAAAATGTCTCCTAGTACCGGACAGTATTGCATCAAATGTTCAATTAGTGTTCAAATGTGACTAAGTTTCTGTTACATGAGTAAAGACATCATTCAGAATAATCATATTTTTTACGTGCTTCAAGCTGTAAATATTAAAAATTGTTAGTAAAGCTTATTTGACTCTTCAGTTAAATTTTTTACATCTTAATCCAAATTTTCACCTTTTTGAATGTCTTCTTCAATTTTTGTTTCTGCTCATTTCTGTGGCTTTCTCAGCAAGAAGAAACAATTGAATTGAAGTAAGTGTAACAAAACAGGTGAAAAAAATGGCTATGAAAAATCTTAATGTTCGAACACCACAATTACATGGTACTTCTAACAAATCATCATCATCAAAACATCAAAATTTTAAGCATTTTTATTCAATTTAAAATTTTGTACAAAGCCTAGGGGCCAGATATAACGTAAGCACTTATGGGGGGAGGGGGGTCGGTCAATATCTTACGCTCCATATAAATAAAAATTCATTTGTATGAAAAAAAATCTTACGGGGAGGGAGGGGGGTTCGAAAAACTCAGAAAAATTGCTTACGTAATAAGCGTACGACCCCTTATCACATGAAGATCTGATATCCCCGTTGCCGTTAAAAGCCTTTCAATAACTTACTTTTGTACTTAATAAGTTGAAGGAGGGAGCTCTGCAAGTATCGTTTTAAGAAGTGTCCGGTATTGGGAGGTGTCCTGCGCTGGGGGATCTCCCCCTAAATAGTTAATGAGCCGCCTCACGAAACGCCATACAAACTTCAAACTGCTCGTACTCAGTTAAATTACAACCAATTCAGTTGAAAATTTAGGAGGTTTATCAAAACAGCAAATGTTATCGTTCAAGCATAGGAGAGCGAAAAAGTCAAAATTTCAATCACTCTAAGCTCTAAGCAAATTAATTATTATCTTATGATCTGCTCTACGTAGTTTACGTCGGGCGGTCGTATCTTGTATATAACCCTTCTGATTTTTTTTTGGCAATTCCAAACTCCAGATTCAAAAGAGAGATTTACTATCCGAATTATCGAAATATCTAGTAAAACCTCCCGCAAGGCCTATGTAAATTTCTCCAGAAATTCCAATGTAAAATTCCGTCCAAAGAATTATACTAGAAATTTATTAAAGAAAATGTTTCCTGAAAATTATGGAAGAATGAAATAGAAAACCCTAAAGAAGTTTTCGGAGGCGTTTCTAATAGGAATTTTAAAGGGTTTACCTAAGAAATTTCTTAATGTACATATTTCTAAAGAATTCTTGAATAAATTCCCAAAATAATTTCCATATAAAATTGACGAAGGAGTCCTAAAGATATTGTAAAGGATTTTCTGAAGAGATGCCCGAAAAAATGCTCAAACTTCAAAAAAGAAACTCCAAAGATATAAACGAATTTCTGCAAGAATTGCTAAATAAATTCTGAAGGAACGACCGAAGGAATACCTTAAAGTATTTTCCGAAAGAATTCCTGGAGGAAATAAATATTTTAGGAGTTCCTTTGTATTCCATTGGAATTCCTACGAAAGATTCTTCAAAAAATTCTTTAAGAATACCAACAGAAACTATTTCAAGAAAACCTTCCAAAATTTCTTTTCGAGAACTATTTTTATGATTTTTTTTATGAATTCCTTTGGAAATTGCTTTAGGAAATTTCTCAAACAAATTCTTGGAGTTATTCCTTAAGAAATCCCTTCGAATTCCTTCGAAATTCCTTTCTTATCTTCAGAATTTCGCCCAGGAATTCATGCGACAATTCCTTTGACATTCTTCCGGGATTTAACTGAAAATTCCTAAAGACTTTCATATATTCCATCAGAAATTCCTTTGGAAATCAGAAATTCAATCAGAAATTAGGAACCATTCAGAAATTACTTTAACAGTTCCGTCGAAAATATCATCTGGATATTCCATTGACATTTCCGTTAAAAACCCTTCCTAATTTTTTTAGGATTTTTTATTCCATTCTTAAATAAGTTTCCGGAAAAAAATCTTCCAATAAAATATAAGAAATAATTCTTGCAGCAATTTAAGAAGGGATTTTGTATGGTTTTACTAAATACATGATAATCAATATGCGTAAAACACTTTTAAAGATTGAAAAATTGATAAATAATTGATAAAAAATCGTGTAAAAACAGGATCCAGTGTATCTGACGGATTTTCGATCTGTAGTCTTGGGAAAGTATAAAACATGTTGGAAGTATAGATTTAAGATGGGGACAAAATACTAGAAGAGTTTCTGCGTCCGATGATCCCGGTTTTATCAAAATCGGATTATTCTACGCAAAATTATTAACAGCTTAATTATTATTAAAATCAATATGTGCACTTGAGAAACTCACCACATTCTAGAAAAGCCTCAAAACTAGCAAATTAAACGTTGATAAGTTTATAATAAAGATATCATCTCATAATAACACGCAATAATTGGGTTACAACAAAATCGCTACAGTATTTTCTCTAATTGTCATGCGATATCTATGGGTTGCCCATGCGTTGAAAGTCTTCAAGTTTCACCGAGAAAAAAGAACTCCATTATTCACGAACGCATGGATAACGTTTGACCGAACAATTTTGAATTGATGAAAGATTCCGAAGTTACCTTCTATATGCCATGTGCCCATATCCGTCCAAATGACATTATCCTCCCATAAACGAAGCGCTATTATTCAAATCACCCTTCCGCAACCAACCAGCACCAAACTGCACTCCAATCAATTAGTCAGCCTAAAAGTGCAATTAAAATTCATTACACCATCGGCATTTCATTACCGCCATTAGTCTTCCGGGAAAGCCTTAAGCCTGACGGCATCACTTCCGATTGCCCGGCCGGTCTCGCTCGGTGGCTCAAAACCAACAGCAGCAGCCGGTGCACTCGCCGCCCTAATGCATTTTCTCCAAGACTGACCGACGGAGCAGCGCAGCGGTGGTGATGCTGCTTCTGCTGCGAGATAGCAGACAGAGCCAAAAGAAACTCTACAACTCTTCGAAAATTTATTTCCGATACATGCCAAAGGCTCTTCGAGCGACGGTGTGGTGGCGACGACGTTGACGACGAACCAACCCGTTTCCAGCTCGTAAATTGCACATGGCAATGTAATTTTATTCAATTGTCATGTACTCTCCCGTTCCCGGGTATTGGGACCAGCATTTGGAGACGGATGCTCTGGACAGTGATGCCAGGTCGAATTGGAATAAGATCCTAAACAGGTTTAATTGTGCAAAAAACATGAAGATATGTATTCAAATTAACCTTTCCGTCCCCAACGTCTGTTTTTAAGGACTTTCAAAAATCCAAACTGCTGTAAAAAGCGCATTTCTTGACCGCAACAGGAGAAATTCCCGGAAGAGGAACCCCCGTAGGATCTGCCGATAGAACTACCGGAATAATTCTCGGAGAAAATCCTGCAGGAATTCTTTGAGGAACTGCCGGTGGAATTCCCTGAGGAACTCCAGGAGGAATTTTCAGAAAAAAAAACTCCTGGAAGATGTCCTTTGAAATAGAAATCTTGAAGTTTCCACCGTAATTCTATCAGGATTTCTTTGGGAATTAATCTAGGAATTCCTCCGATAATTCCATTGTTGATTTCATTTACGGTATAATTTCTGTATAAATTTTCGGTGGAATTACTGGGTCCCCGGATTGGGACGATGTGGCCGGATCGAATCCAAGTGGGCCAGGAACCTTAGAAATATCATTTCCATCATTGCTTTGTAAAATCATGAAGTTTGAGGTGTCGCACGACCTATTTTGAATCAATTTAGAAAATGGTCATTCCGTTTGTCCCCGGATTGTGACCGATGTGACCGGATTGAATCCGAGTGGGCCAGGAACCCTAAAATATCATTCTCATCATTGCTTTGTAAAATCATGAAGTTTGAGATGTCGCACGACCTATTTTGAATCAATTTAGAAAATGACCATTCCGTTGGTCCCCGGATTGGGACCGATGTGGCCGGATCGAATCCGAATGTGCCAGGAACCCTAGAAATATCATTTCCATCATTGCTTGGAAAATCATGAAGTTTGAGGTGTCGTAAGACCTATTTTGAATCAATTTTGAAAATGGCCATTTCGTTGGTTTCCGGATTGTGACCGATGTGGCCGGATTGAATCCGAGTGGGCCAGGAACCCTAAAAATATCATTCCCATCATTGCTTTGTAAAATCATGAAGTTTGAGGTGTCGCACGACCTGTTTTGACTTAAAATTGTAAATGGCCACTTATTCCGGGGACAACTGACCCCAGCGGAATCTGGAATAATTCTGGAACCGTACTGTGGATAGCCTCGAAACTAGTATAAATCAAAAATTGGGATCCATCCGGATGGAATGCAACTTGTTGCGAAAGAATCGGTCAAGAAATGCGCTTTTTTATAGCAGTTTGGATTTTTGAAAGCCCTTAAAAACAGACGTTGGGGACGGAAAGGTTAAACAATCTTAGGGTAAGACGGTATAATGCGCCCCATCTGGCCAAATCGCCCCCTTTGATTGACATTTGACATGATAGACCAATTGGTCAGAAATCAAGAATGATTTATAGTCTTAGAATATCCGATTTAGACATATCTAAATCGTAGATTATGCGCATGGCTTCGACACATAAATAAAGAGAAAAAAACGTGCATGGCTTCAAGGCGGCTATATGATATGGATTGCTATTGGCTTTTTATCGAGCCCAGTAGACTTGGTATACCAGTTGATTATTTTTTAGAATAATTTGGAGAACTTGGGACATTTAATATGAACAGATATAAATCGTAAATATTTATTATCTGGCAGTTACTTCGTTCTTGCGATGTTTCGAATATATTTGACCTTCGACTGTTGAAACTATGGCCGTAAATATTTTGCTGCTTATGTGAGCAGCGGCGTAGCCAGAAAATTGGTCCGGGGGGGTTTTCCGAACATTTCTTTTTTCGAAAAAAAAATTTCTTCCATAAATTTTGTTTCTTGTCTTATGTCCAACCCCGCCCCCCTACCCGTGGCTACGCCACTGTATAGGAATAATATTAACTGGCGAATATTTCTAGTAAGCTTGTGTCACAGACAAACAGACATAACTCATGAAACACTTACTCATCAAATTTATAGTTATGCATAAACTAACGACATTTGTTGTATGCGCCAACACAAACCAGATAACAACTGCAAGCTTTGGGTTCGAATAAGTAGATTTCTATATTCTCAATACAAATGTGGATATTATTTTCAAGTTCTCTAGCTCTCTAGATTTTCAGACATCCTCTGGTTTCATGTAGGGTGCGCCTTTCGGAGCTCTTGCTTATTTTAAAACGATTTTCATTTGTACTGAATCTGAAACTTTTGCAAACTTGTCTGCAAATCTGACAACACTGGCCCACGAGATGCGACAGAGTAATCTTGTACGTTCTGGTACGCGCGCGGCTTGATGCTTCTCCACTATACAACTGCCAGGTACGTGAGCAATGGCCAAAAGCAAGCATTTCTGGGTACAGAGACGATTCATTAAATATTCCGGACAATATTTCTCCATTTATTATCGTCCTGCTCAGGCCCAGGCTCGCAGGAAGCGTTTCATCCTTTGGCCCAAGCTCAGCTACTTGGAAGTTGGATTTGGTCGGACTCTCTTAGGTAATACACCTATAGGATGGAGGTTCAGCCGATCAGCGACAGCATGACGACCGGTGCCAAGGTAGATGGATTTTTTTGCTTGGTGCTATGTTTTGTAACCAAAAGCATCGGACTAGAGCAGAAGTGCTCAATTTGAATAGAATTGAACGGATGAAAAACAAACCGCAAGACAGATGTTACTCGGTGTATTTTTGAGCAAGATAAATCTTTTTTATTTTAATATTATATTTTTTGTGAAAACTTAAAAACTGGGAATCCTCAAAGGGAAGAGTTTCAAATCCATAACAAGCTAAAAAACAAATGGAAGTGTAGTAACAAAAACAGAAAGAAAAGAAAGCAAAGGGAAGCGAGTTGTTAAAGGATTTAAAATCTAGATTGGAAGAAAATCAAATTGTATTTGCTGAGAAATAAAGGATATTATCATCCGAGAAAGTGTGAAATCACAAACAACATAAGAGTTTGGGAATATCTGCAAACTGCCACCAAGCATTAGCTTTCTTCAGTGGCACTCAGTTGGAAAAGGTGACTGTTTTGAATACGCTTTCGGACCGTTTAGGGAAACCACAACACCAGAAATGTGGCGGCGGCTCTCTCGTTTGGTATGCACATGCAGTTTTGCGCTGGTAAGTAGTTGATGGGAACTCGATTACCTTCAACGCTCTTCTGGCTACGGTGTCGTCAGCGTTGCTGAAATCGGTTTTAGAATGGATAGTGGTCCAGCTGCAAGAGCTCATTTAGCAGTGCTCGTGCATTGAGTGCAGAGTTAACTTTGCAATGGAGAAAGCCACAAACTTCGTTCATTGGAATAAAAGTTCTTTTACTTGAATCGTATAGCGATGGTCAGGAGGGCTATCATTTACGCTCGATGTGAGTGAGAATAGCAATCACACCTCTTTTGAAAGTGAATAGTAGATTTCTGCTATCCACTTTTCAGTGATCAGAAAAGATTTTTTTTATCTGTTAATCTACATTGACTAAAATATCACTTCAAAAACGACTAAAATAAAAACTCCCCTTAAAAAATTAGAAATTTTCATTGAAAAATTAGGAAATTGCCAATAAAGAAATCAGGGTAGGTAAAATTTCCACAAATAATGTTAAATTTCCACAAACAATTAGGAATTTTCTACAAAACAAATCATGGGCGTAGCCAGGATTTCGAAAAGGGGGGGGGGCAACTTTTTTGGTCTTCTAAATCGTAGTTTTATAGTAGTTTTATAAAAACAAATGAATATTAACACATGAAACCAAATCCAAACCAAATCGAAACAATAATGATTAAAACAATAATGAATTTAAACATGCGTGATTTATTGCTCTAGATAAATATTTTATAGATATTTTTAAATAAAATGAGAAAAATATTAACGAACTTAGTATCCAGAAAGAATATAAAATCGGCTATAACAAATATTATAAAAATCCTGCATTCTTCCATAAGTTTAAGAAAACTAGAACCATACATTTGATTTTCTAAACAAATACTCTCTGGAATAATATTTATTATAAAATAGGCAGAAAAATCAATATGCAAAATTTTTCAAGGAATTCTTTCAACAGTTGCTCCAAGCATTCTGTTCGAAATTCTATCAGGGATTCTTTAGGAATGCCTCCAGCAATTTCTTCGGCAATGTATTTAGGAATTCCATTATAAATTTTGCCGGGAATTGATCCGAAAATTCCAAATTTTATTTACTCCAAGAAAATCTTCACGAACTTCTTTATAAGTTCTACAGAATTCCCTGCAATAATTCAAAGAATTTCGTGCTGTTTCTCATAATTTTTTTTTTGAAAAACTGCCCCGTAGAATTCCTTAGAATATTCCGTGGAAATTCCGCAGAATTGCCAGTAAACATTCCTGAGAATTTCATGAAAAATCTTCGAATTTCTTGTGTAATTTCCATAAAATTTCCATAAATGAATTTTTTCGAATAATTTCTTGTGAAAATTTCAAAGAATTTCTCCAGAAATTCAACCGGAAATTTATTCAGAAATTTTACCGAAAATGAAATCAACAATGGAATTTTCGGAGGAATTCCTAGATTAATTCGCAATGAAATCCTGAAAATTACAATATTTCCACTGAGAGATCTTCCAGGAGTTTCTCTAAATCTTCCTCCGGGAATTCTTCCAGAAGTTCCACCGGCATTTCCACCAAGAATTTTTTTAGGATTTCCTTCGAGAATCATTCCGGTAGTTCTATCGGCAGTTCCTCTGAAAATTCTTCCGGGAATTTCGGCAGAATTGGAATTTATTTAGGCTTCTTCAGGAATTTATATAGATTTTCCACCAGAAGCTCCTCCGAGAATTTCTCTGCAAGCTCCTCAGTGAATTCTCCGGGAGATCCTTTGATGATGATGATGGTCCAGCTACAAACCCCAACAAAGGTTTCAGCTAGACGTCTGTCTATAAGATGAATTCTCTTGTTTCCGAGAATGCTTCTGGTAGTTTCTCCTGGGTTCCTTTGAAAATTCTCCCGGAAGTTTCTTCAGAAATTCTTCCAGAAAATTCCTTCGAGAGTTCCTCCGGGAATTCCTCCAGCAATTCATCCTGGAGTTTCTCCGGAAATTCTTCTGGGAGTTCCACCAGAAGCTATTCCAGGAAATTATTCAGGAAATAATTTAGGCTCAGTTCCTTCGGGAATTCGTCCGGGAGATCCACCAGCAGTTTCTACCAGAATTCCTCCGAGAGTTTCACCGGCAGTTTCTCCGGGTGTTTCTCAGAAAAGGAACTCCCGGAGGAACTCCCAGAGTAGTTTCCGGAGGAACTCCCGGTGGATTTTCTATAGGAATTCCCGGAGAAATTATCAGAGGAATTCTCGGAGGAACTGCCGGTGGAACTTCTGGAGAAAATTATTGAAGAAATACAGGAAGAATTTCCAGAGGAAATCCTGGAGGAGCTCTCGTAAGAATTCTAGGATGAACTCCCAAAGGAACTTCCGGAAGAATTCCAGGAAGAACCCCTGGAAGAATTCTTAGAAGAACCTCCTGGAGGAATTCCCGTAAAAACTCCCAGAGAAATTCTCCGAGGAACTTCTGGAGGAATTTGTATATAAATGCCTGAAGAAATGCTAAATGAATTCCTGGAAGAAAGGCTGATTCAATTCCCGAAGGAACTACTGGTGGAACTTCAGAGGAACATCCGGTGGAATACCCTAGAGGAAGAGAAAAAATGTTTCTAGAGCAGCGGTTCTCAACCTGGGGTACATGTACCCCTGGGGGTACCTTCGCTGGTCCTAGGGGGTACCTCGGACAAAAATGCGTAATGGCGGACGTATTACAATTACAATCGAAACTTATTAATAAAGTTTTGCTAATTATGTATTTTTAATTTCAAAACTTTGTGTTTTACATAATATGCATTATTTATTTTTATTTTTCAGACTAAGGCCGGAGTGGTCTGTGTAGTGCATAAAAGTGTTCTCCATTCAGTTCAGTCCATGGCTGCATGCCACCAACCACGAAGTCTGCGGAGGCTCCGCAAATCGTCTGTCACCTGATCGATTCATATTGCTCGCTGCGCATCTTGGCTTCTTGTTCCCGTAGGATCGTTGTCAAGAACCATTTTCACCAGATTACTTCCCGTCATTCTGGCTAAGTGCTCGGTTTTCCGCAGTCTTCCGATATTTGCGGCATGAATGATGGATGATTCTCCCAGCAGCTGATGCAACTCGTGGTTCATTCGCCTTCTCCACCATCTGCACCCCAGCTAATGAGCGTTTTGTAGATAGTCAGTTTGGTAGGGTGGCGAAGTCTATTCGATCGAGGCGCTTTGTTTCCTTTCAAGATGTTCAGAAGCCTTCTTGGAAGCATCCTTTCAAAATGCTTGAAAATCTCCTTTCAAGAGGCCAAGAGGCTCGAAAGCCTCGCTTTGAGATACCCAGAATCCTCTTTTCAATAGGCTCGGAAGACTTTTAAGAAGGTCGGAAGCAATTTTTCTTTCAAATAGCTCGGAATACTCCTTTCAAAAGGCTCGAAAGGTTCTTTTCAAAAGGCTTGGATAACTATCTTCAAGATGCCGGAAGCCTTGTTTTAAGATGCCCGGAAGTCTACTTTCAAGAGGCTCGAAAGCTGCCTTTTAAAAGAGTCGGAAGACTTCTTTCAAAAAGCTGGGATGGCTCCTTTCAAGAGGCTCGGGAAACTACTTTCAAGAGGCTCGGAAGCCTCCTTTCGAGAGTTTGGGAGGCCTGGAAGCCTCGCTTTGAGAGATCCGGAATCCTCAAATGGCTCAAAAGCCTCTTTTTTAAGAATGTCGAAAGCCTACTCTCAAGTGGCTTGAAAGCCTCCTTTCAAGAGGCTCGTCTTCCAAGAAGCCCGGAAGCCTGCTTTAAAGAGGCTGAGAAGCTTCTTTACAACAGACTGGGAAGCCTCTTTTCAAGAGGCCGGAAGTTTACTTTCAAGAGGTTTGGAAGCCGCCTTTTAAAAGGGTAGAAAGCCTTCTTTCAAAAGCTCGGAAGCCTCCTTTCAAGAGGCTTGTAAGCCTCCTTTTAACAGGCTTGGAAGACTGTTTTCAAGAGGCTCGCAAACCTGTTTTCAAGAGGCTCACAAGCCTATTTCAAAGAGGCTCGGAAGCTTATTTTCAAGAGGCTCAGAAGCCTCTCTCCAATAGGCTTGGAAGCATAGGCTCAGAAGCGACCTTTCGAGATGCAAAAAAGCCTCCTTTTAAGTGGCTCTAAAACCGCCATGCCAGAGGTTCGAAAGCTATGCAGAAGGCTCAAAAGCCTCTTATCAAGGTGCAGAAGCCTACTTTTAGGATGGGGGGCTTGGAATTGTCCTTTCAAGAGACCTGGAAGCCTATTTTCAGGAGGGGGTACCTCAACTAATGCAATAGTTCGAAGGAATACTTATCAAGAAAAAGGTTCAGAACCGCTGTTCTAGAGGAACTTCCGAAATCCCATTTCCCGTGAAATTCCTGCCAATTATCCTTCAGGAATTCCCTGTGAAGTTCCTGGAGGTATTACCGTAGAATTTGTTGGAAAAACTTCTGGAAGAACTCCCGCAAGCACTTCCAAAGGAATTCTCACATGGAAGTCCTGAAATAATTCTTAGAGAAGTTCCTAAAGGAATTTCCGAAAAAAAATGCTGAAGAAAATCCCTGCGGATTGTTCCGAAGAAATTTCTGGAAGAACTCTTGGCAGATCCGAGTAAATTGCGAGTGAAGTCCGGAAGGAATTCTAGTACACTTCCGCGGAAAATCTCCCGGAGAAGTTCCTGAAGCAAATCAGTCAACGATTTGTTCCAAAAAGTGTGGATATAATAACTAGACATACCCAAAAAACAACAATATGAATTAAACTCATTATTTCAATCAATTATGTCTAAATAATTATAAAAAACTGCATTAAAACGTCATTTGAAATAAGTTAGGGGACAACTAAAACGATATTGAATGATTCGTCAATAAAATAAGGGTGCCCATAACCGAACCAATAAAGGTTCCCACAACCGAATTTCGCAGCTAATTTGAAAAATGAAGAAAAAATATTTCGCGCTAAAATCTTAATGGCAATCGTCATTGAGCCTCAAAATAGATTAAATTTACTGTATAAATATGCATTGGAACTCACTTTTTGAATTAAATCACTTCAATTTATGACACTTTAAAAAAGGCCAAAAAAACTTTCGTGTTGTTTTTTTGTAAAAAAAAATGATTTGTTCCTAGTTCAAAGTAGAGATCTCCATCCGGTTTGATATTGAGCACAAAACATCATGTTACAATAGCAAACTAATAACGGTTGTCAGAATGACAGCATCTGTTATCTGTGAAAAGATACGTAGGTGTGCCCATAACCGAACGGTGCCCACAACCTCCTCCCCTATGGATCCTGGATGCCCTTAAGTTTTGGGAATCTTTTGAATTTCAACCACCTATTTCTGTATATGATTGGATCGTAAAGTGCACATGTTTGAGGGAATTCATTTCAGTACCCGTTCAATCTTTCCACAATTTAGGGGGCGCCAGATATAATGAACTCTTTACTTTGTTCGGGATTGACGTTTTTAATAATCCTTTATTTCTTCCTTTCGCCTTAGGGGTCGTACAGTAATTACCCTTTTCGCATGCAAACTATTATTTATTTATATGGAGCGTAAGACCCCCTCCCCCTATGAGTGCTTACGTAATTAATGCACGACACCTTATAACGAGTGAAAGAATTCATTTAAAGAAGGCATTATATTTTCCATTCGCTTTGTACCGGGAAGACGTTAAAATTTAAAGTAGGCATTACCCCTTTCTTCGCGTTATACCAAGCAGACGCGTTCTTTGAAAAAGGCATTATCAACTCCGTTTGCCTTATACCAAAGAATAAAAATAGAAAGAATGGCAACTAGGCCGGATTCCGGGGGGACACTTTTAAATCGCCATCTACGAGCTGCGCTTAAACTATAGTATTGTAGTTTGTGTGTGTTCAAATAGATACATTCGTCTGAATGAATGTCAAGTGTCAAGTGTCGAATATTTACCATTTTCAGTTTCGTAAGCAAGTTTGGTCGAGTAATTAAGAATGTAAGTTAAACGATGCAGTGTGTTGGGTTGTGAACGACAATCTCGAAGACAAATTTCAAGTTTACTGGAACAAATTGCACATGTTCCACTAATAATGGAAACAAAATGAAAAAGAAACCGAAAAACGTTGACAGTAAAAGTGGTACATGTACATTTTTAAAATCATTCGTGGGCTTCGTGGCCGTGTGGTTAGCGACGTCGATCGTCTAGACGCATGTGCTGTGGAGTGTGGATTTTGATTCCCGCCCGGTAAGGAAAAAGTCCCCGTAAAGCGAAAAGTTCTCCACTGATCCACTGGGTGTTGTATGAATGTCCTGTCCGTTGTCTTATGCTAGATGTTAAGTGTTCAGTCTGTGCGACCTCTGGTCGAAGACGGTGATTCTGTCTTTTATTTAGAAAGAAAATTCAAATTAAAAAATCACTTTTTTGTTATTCCCTTACTGGATTTTTGTAAATAGAAGCCGTTGGTGTAAAAAACTCAGAATTGACAAAAATGGTTTATGTACCACTTTCGCTGGCACCGGTTCTATCATAATAACGCAAGAATTTTTTTTTTCTATTTTTAACCCTTATGCGGCCAACAAAAAAAACACACGTGGATGGCCGACAGGGTACCCGTGTTCCCATAAATTGATATTCTCATAACTTCAACAATTTTCAACCGATTTGGATAATTTTGACAGTTTTGGAAACAGAAACTCATATACTTTTTGCCCATTGTCAAGATTTACAGCTTATGTCCATGGTTATACAAGAAATCTTTGAAGTAAGGTTTAAGAGTCTACACGCGTAACCAAAGGCCATTCAACCAGTTTCAAATATGCTACAAGCTCTTTACGCTTCTTAAAATTGAAGGTGTTCACAGTATATGCTTCGGGTAATGCAAAAATCCCTAAAATGAGGACTTAGTCAACCGAGAAATCTCTGGAGTAAAGCCTAAAGATCTACTCGCGTAACCAAAGGCCTATTATGCAAATTCAAATACGGTACATGCTCTTTGTGGTACTTAGCATAGAATGCGTTCACAGTATATGTTCCGAGTCATCCAAGAAATCTCTGGAGTAAGGCCTTAAAGTCTACACTCGTAACCATGGGTCTATGAACTTGTTTCAAAAGTGGTACATGCTCTTTGCGCATCTTGAAATCAAATGTGACCACTACATATGTTCTGCGCTATCGAAGAAATCTGTCGGATAAGTCATGTGGCGCCTTCATTGCATATGTTCATGGTCATCCAAGAAAACCCTGGAAAAGGTCTACTCGCGTAACCAGAGATCTTTTAGATTGTTTCAAAAGTGGTGCATGCCCTTTGTGGTACATAGAAAAGAGCGCTTTCATTGCATATGTTGATGGTCATCCAAGAAAATCCTGGAAAAGGCCTTAAGATCTACACACGTAACCAGAGATCTTTTAGATTGTTTCAAAACTGGTACATGCCCTTTGTGGTACATAGAATAGAACGCTTTTATTGCATATGTTCATGGTCATCCAAGAAAACCCTGGAAAAGGCCTTAAGATCTACAGGCGTAACCAAACATCTTTCAGATTTTTTCAAAAGTGTTACATGCCCTTGGTGGTACATAGAATAGATTGCGTCCATTGCATAGGTTCATGGTCATCCAAGAAAACCCTGGAATAGGACTTTAAATCTGCATGGGTACCCAGAGATCTTTTGGCTTGTTTCAAAAGTGGTACATGCCCTTTGCGGTACGTAGAATAGAATACATTGGATATGTTTATGGTCTTCCAAGAAAATGCTAGAATAGGCCCAGGATCTTCACACGAACACAGATACCTTTCGGATTGTTTCAAAAGTGGCATATGCCCTTTGTGGTACATAGAATATACCGCTTTCATTGCATATGTTCATGGGTATCCAAGAGAACACTTGAACAAACCTCAAGAACTTCACGCGTAACCAGAGTTCTTTCGGCCTAGTTGAATAGTTATACATGCCTTTTATTGTACGTAGAATAGAATGCACCCATTTTAAATGTTCATGGTCATCCAAGAAAACCCTGAAGTAAGGCATTAGGATCACCAGAGACACAAGAGATATATCAGCCTGTTTTAAATTTGGTACATGCCTTAGCCGTGCGGTAAGACGCGCGACTACAAAGCAAGACCATGCTGAGGGTGGCTGGGTTCGATTCCCGGTGCCGGTCTAGAGAATTTTCGGTTGGGAAATTGTCTCGACTTCCCTGGGTATAAAAGTATCATCGTGCTAGCCTCATGATATACAAATGCAAAAATGGTAACCTGGCTTAGAAACCTCGCAGTAAATAACTGTGGAAGTGCTTAATGAACACTATCTGCGAGGCGGCTCTGTCCCAGTGTGGGGATGTAATGCCAAGAAGAAGAAGAAGAACATGCCTTTGGGGCCCATGAATAAAATGCGTTCATGGCATATGCTAATGGTCATCCTAGAAATTTATGGAGTAAGACTTCTGGCTTACACGAATATCTAGAGGATCTTTAAGGTCACTCCTTACGGAATCCAAGTTTCAAAGTGCTCGCGTTTTCGGGGGCACACCACTCGATACGGAAGCAACGCACAACTGTCATTTTCATTATTTCACGCATGCTGCGACGCAGCTAAGTTAAATCAACAAAAATTACAGTTGTGCGCCGCCTCCGTATGGATTGGTGTGCCCCCGAAAATGCGAGCACTTTGAAACTTGGATTCCGTGAGGAGTGTCCTTAATCTAATTTTAATATGGTACATGATCTTTGCGATATTAGCCCGCTTTTTCCCTCACGTTCTCGGCGTGAAGTTGTATCGTTCCAATTTATTTACATTTTGCATTTCCAAACCATAGACAACTTCATATTAGTGATATGAATGAAGTTTGTATACTACCTGGAACCAACAACAACAAGACAACAATAACTACTTGGAAAGCTAATATATCAAGATTAGGTTTCACTTCTTGTTTATTCTTCAATAACTGCCCAGAAATAATGACAACAACTTGAACTACTTGAAATGGAAAAATATACCAATAGCCTTCCGCTTGTGGGTTGATCTACAGATCATTCCTATATGGAGTTCATAGACCTAGTACCATGGCAAAAACAAAAACTACAGCAGACGTTCGATAACTGCAAGTCATTTAACTGCAATTCGATAGTTGCAACAGTTTTACAGTTATCGGACCGCTAAACTTCAAACCGATGTCAGACTCAATGACAGCTGCACTGCACTGCACATTTAGATGCACTTTTATTGCATTTAACATCGATTGACAACCGTTTGACGTCTAGAGTGCGTTGCAGTTACCGAACGGCATTCGATAACTGAAAAGTAAACATTTTGCAGTTATCGAACGGCTACTGTGCTAGGAATGCGTACATTCACTCAGATGAGGTTGACCCGATTTTGTCACTCCCAGATTTTGTCTACCCCTGATTTTGCCTAACCCGATTTTATCACGTTTTCGACCCAATTTGCCGCAAACAATAAAGATTTTCATGAAATAACTTTCACTGCCTGTAGCTTATTATGAATCATTTATGAGTACCTGTTAATAAGTTTGTAAGTCTCTACACTACAATGAAAATAACTACTTAAAATACAAACATATATCTGGAGCTCAAGACAACAACAAGAACTACTTGGAATACTAACATATGCCAAGATGGGGTCACAAAACTTGTTTATTCTTCGATGACTGCCTCCATTACGGAGATTGATCTATAGAACTTCGGTGGGGTTTGATCCCACGAAACCAGTACGCTAGACAGGTGTTTTCCCTACTAAGCTACAAAGGACCTCCGTCGTCCTCCGCAGCTTAGCGGGTACTGATGAAACCAAATTCACAGCACCGGGCATGTAACCGTTTTTTTTATTCTTTATTTAAGTGTTTTTTTTCAATTCTAGATTAAGTTCAACACCGAGCGCATGTAGCCGAACTCTCGCAATACATTCTCAGGACTAACTCTCTCATATATGTTTTTGTACAATGCCAACCAAGTAGGATGAGTATTTAGTATTATATGGCTTCATCACCAACGGCGCTCGATGAAGTAGGGTTGTGTGAGATTGTGCCAGTTGGTCGTCAGATCCCAACCCGACCACATAAGCGAAGAGAGATCGCCTTTCGAGTTCAGTACATTCAAAGTTAATTACCTATGTTCCGGGTATTGAGCCACCCGGAGTGGAAATTAATTACTATGTCTGAAACTCGATTATGCATAATTTTTGACACACGGTGATCTAGTGACGCTGATTTCTTGAAGCTGAGGTCCTTCGGTCAGGGACACTGTGAACAATTTTTCAAATATTGTAATCCCAATCTAAATATTTATATTTCCTTTTCAGCTGAAACAAGTGTTGCTGGTGAAGTTTGTTTCACACCAAGGATCAATTTTCTCTCCTTTGATTTTCATAAATTTCTACGTTTTTTATACACTTATTCTTAATATTCCCATACATTTTCTCAAATTACCATGGAGCTCCATATATTTTAAATAATCTCGCATAAACATTTATAAACAATCTTACCTAACCTAACGATTTACCTAACCAAATGACAATTATCTTCACTTTCAGAAACATTGGGTGCTGACGTAGATTCTGAAGACGCATCCTAATAGATCACACTCTAATATTACTGCAATTTATTATTTCAGTTATATGCTGCAGAATGCAAAATCAATGGAATTGTTTTGCCAAAATCTATTCATTCATATTACATTCAAGAACAAAACATCACCTTTTACAATATCAATACCAATAAAAATATAATCACGCTTTTTCGCCAAGAAAAGCACCCCTTAATAACCCATCCAAATTCCAACTCCAGATACCTATGAAGGTCGCGCGAGTTCTCCGCATCTTCTTAAGTAGGTATCTAATCAACACTTCCCACCCAAATCCCCACTGATCGTAAGGACCTGGCCAGGTGTTGAACAAAGGGATCGTTGAATGAAAAACATGCCAAGCCCCAGGCTGTTTCTGGCGCATCTAACGTCCCTATCGACAGCCAACCCAGGATAGTGTGCGGTCAGATATGCTATGCTATGCTATGTCTGAAACTCGATTATGCATATGCACAACATGTGATAGATTAAGTTCGGAAAAGGAAAAAAAAAGGAAAACCGCTACCTTCCGTCCCTCCCAGTTGTTCTTCAATAACTGCATCCGTTACGGAGGTTGATCCACCGACCTTGACTCTATGGAGTTCGTAGACTACCTGGAGCCCACGACAACAACAAGAACTACTTGAAATACAAACATATACCAAGAAAGGGTCACGCTACTTGTTAATTCTTCGATAACTGCCTCCATTACGGAGATTGAACCAAAGATCTTGACTGTATGGAGTTCGTAGACTACCTGGAACTCACGACAACAACAAGAACTACATGGAAAACAAACATACACCACGAAGGGGTCACAAAACTTGTTTATTCTTCAATAACTGGCTTCATTACGAAGATTGATCCACAGACCTTGACTCTATGGAGTTCGTAGACTACCTGGAACCAATGACAACAAGAACTACTTAGAATACAAACAAATACCATGAAGGGGTCACACAACTTGTTTATTCTTCAATAACTGCCTCCGTTACCAAGGTCGAACCCCATACCTTGACTCTATGGAATTCGTAGACTACCTGGAGTACTCGACAACAACAAGAACTACTTGGAATACACATATACCAAGAAGGGGTCACGCAACTTGTTTATTCTTCGATAACTGCCTCCATTACGGAGATAGATCCGAAGATATTGACTTATGGAGTTCGTAGGCTACCTGGAACTCACGACAACAACAAGAATTACATGAAATACGAACATATACCAAGAAGGGGTCACACAACTTGTTTATTCTTCAATAACTGCCTCCATTACGGAGGTTGATCCACCGACCTTGAATCTATGGAGTTTGTAGACTACCTGGAGCCAACAACAACAACAAGAACTACTTGAAATACAAACATATACCAAGAAGGGGTCACGCAACTTGTTTATTCTTCGATAACTGCCCCCATTACGGAGATTGATCCAAACATCTTGACTGTATGGAGTTTGTAGACTACCTGGAACTCACGACAACAACAAGAATTACATGAAATACAAACATATACCAAGAAGGGGTCAAACAACCAGTTTATTCTTCGATAAACGCTTCCATTACGGAGATAGATCCGAAGACCATGACTGTATGGAGTTCGTAGACTACCTAGAACTCACGACAACAACAAGAACTGCATGAAAACTAAACATATGCCAAGAAGGGGTCACACAACTTGTTTATTCTTCATTAACTGCCTCCATTATGGAGGTTGATCCACCGACCTTGAATTTATGGAGTTTGTAGACTACCTAGAGCCCACGACAACAACCAAAACTACTTTTTTTTTTTTTTTTATCTATTGTGTTTATTTGACAGGCTCAGGCGTGTATAACACTTAACGGAGCCGAGACTTTATGATATTTACAATCGATATCATCTTATTATCAACAGTTAGTAAGGGGAAAGGGTATAGACCAAGATACTCGTGGCGACTCAAGGTTAGATTGCGTAATTTCAGGACGGACTAGGTTGGGATTTAGGTTTGAGGTATTTCAGCTGCTCATCCGGGTATTTGACGTCAATAACGGTATGGCGTAGCGTCGGGCTCGAGTTGTGGTTCGTCAGGGAGCATCTTCCGGATGGCCATAGCTTCGTATTACACAGAACAATAAGACAAAAACAAAAACGAGAAAGAAAAAAAAGATAGGGGAATTAGACTTTTATGTCAGACGAGCAAAGAAAGGCATAGATGGCCTGCATATAAACCACATCGCGATCCCCCAAAACACCTCTTACTTCCCTGTAGGGTTGTTTACCTCGGGCCACAAGGGTATCCAATAGTTGCTCTCTGGAGGCGTCGTTTTCCGAGCAATACCAAACTACGTGATCGATGTCATCGTAACCGGCTCCACACCTACATAGGTTGCTATCAACCAGGTTTATTCTATAGAGGTGTGCGTTTAGTGAATAGTGATTGGACATAAGTCTCGACATCGTGCGAATGAAGCCTCGGTTTAAGTCCTCACCTCTGAACCACGCTCGCGCAGAAACTTTAGGAACTATGGAAAAGAGCCACCGTCCAAGTTCATTGTGTGACCAAATCATTTGCCAATTTTGAAGAGTACTCTGACGGACTAATGGGAAAAACTCGTTGTTCGAGATTTGTTTATCATAAACTTCACCTTCCTGTGCGCCCACCTTTGCTAGCGAGTCCGCCTTCTCATTGCCATAGATTAGGCAATGGGATGGGACCCATACAAAGGTAATCTTGAATGATCTTTCGACCAAATCACGCATCTGCTCTCTTACAGTTGTAAGAAAGTAAGATGCGTGCTTAACAGGTTTCATCGACCGGAGTGCCTCGATAGAACTAAGACTATCCGAGAAGATGAAATAATGGTCTACGGGCTGATTGGAAATTATCCCCAAAGCGAAATTAATTGCTGCCAGCTCAGCAACATAAACCGAACACGGTTCTTGAAGTTTTCGGAAGGTGGTTGAATTTACGTTGAAAACACCGAAGCCAGTGGATCCGTTAATGCGAGAACCATCAGTGAAATATCTGTTATTGCAATTGACATGTTCATATTTTTCAGAAAAAATGGAAGGGATAGATATTTGTCGAAGATGATCTGGTATTCCTTGAATAGCGTGTTTCATGGACAGATCGCATTCAATTGAGGAACTGTCGTTGACGAAGTGAACTCGAGGTGGATTATAACATGGAAGACAGAGATCTGACGATATGTAGTTGAGATAGACTCGCAGGTATCTTGAACGATGAGCCAGTTCAAGCATATTATCGAAGTTTTCTAATACAAGTGTGTTACTTGTTCCACATTTGATCAGTATTCTAAGTGAGAGCTCCCAGTAACGGTGCTTTAAAGGAGTGACTCCAGCAAGCACCTCCAGGCTCATGTTATGCGTTGAATGCATACAGAAAAGGGCAATACGCAAACAACGATATTGAATTCGTTCCAATTTGATTATGTGGCACTCAGCTGCTGAGAGGAAGCAGAAAGAGCCATACTCTAAAACAGAGAGAATAGTCGTTTTATATAGTTTGATGAGGTCTTCCGGGTGAGCGCCCCACCATGTTCCGGAGATAGAACGGAGAAAATGGATCCTTTTTCGGCATTTCTCTAACAAATAATCAATATGGGTCTTCCAGGTACACTTAGAATCAAACCAGACCCCAAGGTATTTAGAAGATAAAGATTGGTTTATGTCATCTTTCAACAGCTTTAGTTTCAGTTGAGCAGGGTACCGCTTCTTAGTAAACACAACCAATTGAGTTTTTTGCGGAGAGAACTCGATCCCTAAATGTCTGGCCCAAACAGTCAGGTTATTTAGGGAATTTTGCAATGGTCTTTGCAGGACTTCTGCACATGAACCTCTTAGAGATCACGGCATCATCTGCAAGTTGTCTAAGCGTGCATTGTCCTTCCAAACAATTGTCAATATCTTTAACATAGAAATTGTAAAGCAAGGGACTTAAACATGAACCTTGGGGAAGGCCCATGTAGCTATTTCTGGAAGTTGTCAGAGTGCCGAGAGTAAAGTTCATGTGTTTTACTGACAACAAATTGTACAAGAAATTATTCAAAATAACGGGTAATCCACTACTGTGCAGATTTTCCGACAGTACTTCTATGGAAACAGAATCAAAAGCGCCCTTAATATCCAAGAAAACTGAAGCCAGTTGCTCCTTGTGCGCATAGGCCAGCTGTATATCTGCAGAGAGCAACGCTAGACAGTCATTTGTTCCTTTACCTTTTCGAAACCCGAATTGAGTTTTTGACAGTAATGCATTTTGTTCGACCCAATGGTCAATTCTTGAAAGGATCATTTTCTCCAATAATTTTCTCATGCATGATAGCATGGCAATCGGTCGGTATGAATTGTGATTAGACGCTGGTTTCCCAGGCTTTTGAATAGCTATTACTTTGACCTGGCGCCATTCTGGTGGTACGATGTTGTACTCCATGAAACAGTTGTACAGGTCAAGTAATCGTCTTTAGCGATATCTGGGAGGTTTTTAGAAGATTGAATTTGATATTATCGCATCCCGGAGAAGAACTGTTTGATGAAAGAAGAGACATAGATAGTTCCAGCATTGAGAATGGTCCACCCAAAGAACCGGGATCAAGCGTAGATTCTCGAAATAGCGGTTCTGCTGGTACGGAATCTGGACAGACCTTTTTGCGAAGTTGAATATCCATCGATTGGAGTATTCTTCACTCTCGTTGGTGGAAATGCGGTTCCGCATGTTGCGGGCCGTTTTCCAAAGTAATGTTGTCATTGAGGTTTCTTGTGATAGTCGCTAGTAGCTACGTTTTTTAGCCTGGAGAAGATTTTTGAGCTTTTTTTCAAGTCTTAAATACTCTTCGAGAAGCTCAGACCTTCCGTGTT
The DNA here is from genome assembly GCF_024139115.2 of Armigeres subalbatus. NCBI lineage: Eukaryota > Metazoa > Arthropoda > Insecta > Diptera > Culicidae > Armigeres > Armigeres subalbatus. The sequence continues at coordinate 326,544,881 of NC_085140.1, read as the reverse complement.
TACGGAAAGCCTTGAAGGCATCAGATTTCTCGGAATACAACTTAGTACATTCATCATCCCATCCAGGAGTGGCTGGTCTTCTTATGACAGATGTACTTGGAACGCGTCGTTTCTGAGCTTCTAGTGCGCTTTTATGAATCAATTCGGTAAGGAATCGATACTCATCCAGTGGAGGAAGAATATCAGTTGATTCAATACCAATGTTTACCGCCGATGCAAATTTTTGCCAGTCAATGTTTTTCGTGAGGTCGAAAGGAACATTAACTGGCACTGATCGTTGATAGCCGCTTTGATTGTGGTGACTATCGGCGTGTGGTCACTACCATGGGGATCTTGGATTACCTTCCACGTGGAATCTAATGATAGTGAATTAGAGCATAAAGACAGATCTATTCGACTTTCCTGACCTTGAGGTCCTATTCGAGTTACTTCGCCTGTGTTCAAAATATTCAAGTTGAAATCGTCGCACAAATCATAGAAAATAGGCGCTCTGTTATCGTCTCTAGTTTCGCCCCATGCAATACCATGTGCATTCATATCACCCAGTATTAAAACTGGGGATGATAAAAGAGAGACTGCGCTCCAAAGATGCCGACGATTAAGTGAGGCATTTGGGGAAATATACACTGAAGCTATGCAAAGGTCTTTATTCTTTACATTTACTTGGCAAGCGACGATTTCTAAACCATTAACAGTCGAAATGGGAATTTTGTAGAAAGTGTGACATTTTTGATTCCCAAAGAACGCCACCATAATGATCATTCCGATCTTGGCGAATAATGTTAAAATCGTGGAAGTTGATTTCATCTTCAGAAGAAAGCCATGTTTCACAGAGTGCAAATATATCGCAATCGGAGTTGCGAATTAAAACTTAAACACGTCCAATTTATGTTTCAGACTATGACAGTTCCACTGCAGCACAGTGATTGTATCTTGTATTATCCATCGAAAGATACAAGTCCTGCAAGAAGGGGCCATGAAACAGTCAATTGCTTCAGATAACTTTCAACTGTTGGAATAAAGAGGTCAATGATTGGCCTCAATGAATTCGGAATATTGAACAAGTTTAAAATACGATCCACAAGATCCTTAAAGGATATCAATCCTCGCTTGGACGAGATTCTTTTCTTAGAAGTGCGAGTAGCAGTTTTCTGCTCAGAGATATTCCTTACCTGATGTTTCTTTGTAACATCAGTTTTAGGCAATGGCGGGAATGTCTTACTGCAACATGGGTCAAAAGGAGCAGTATAGACAGGCTGCTTCGGAATTTTAAATAATCCCCCATTACCATCAGATTTCGGCAAGCTTCTAGGGATGATTTTGTTTTCTTACGGCGCAATCCTGGGAAGACGGTTTCTTCCTCTTCTCGGGTACGTGTACCTCCGCAGAATCATCCATATCGGCTACGTCAGAGTCCGATTCGTCTATGAAAATGACATCATAAAAATCACTTACTTGAACGGCAGCTGAAATAGCAGCCGTTGCGTTGGCAGTTGCGGATGTGTCTTGCGATTTCACCATTTCTGCATACGACTGCTTAGAGCGCTGTACTAATGAACGCTTAACTTTTTGGGTGCGCTTTTTGTACACCGGACATTCTTGCAAACCATGGGGAGGGTCCATGCCACAATAAGCGCACTTTGTAACTTGTTGTTGGCAGGACTCCTCCCTATGCCTTTTCAAAACATTTGCCACAACGGGGCTTGTTGTCGCAAAACTCGGCAGTGTGCCCCAACTGTTTGCAGTTGGTACAATTGAAAACTCTGGGTACAAAAAGACGCACCGGAAACAACATATTTTCGATATCTACATATTTTGGGAGTATCGAACCGGCAAACGTTACCCGTAGCGAACCTGACTTCGAATATACTTTTTACCATCTACCATGGCTGCTGAATGCAATTCCTTGCAGTCCAGAATATCCACGGTAGATTGCAGGGCATTCTTTAAACGGCCTTTTCCTGCAAGCACATCCTTGCAAGTCAGGCTCGCTGCGTTAATTACGCCTTCAATCTCGACCTCCGCGAGGGCACATAAACCAAATATTCCACATTATAGTTCTGGTCTTTTGCGATAGCATTTGCATCCTGGTATGTAGGTGCGGTTACACGTAGTTTGTTCCGATTGATTTGATGAAAATCAGTTTTCGGAAAACGACGCGTCAAATCACGTTTGATTCCTAGGAAATCAATACTTTTCACTTTCTGCCGAAAGTAAACAACCCAAGGCCCAGGCGAAGAAGCCTGGTAGAATCGCGGGCGAACGACATTGTCTTTGGGAGGCGTTTCGCCTCCGTTTTCTTCGTCCATGAAATGTAATACAAAATACCCCCAAAAAAAATAGAAGAGAAAAATAATACTAATAGGTTTTAATTATAATAATAACAAGACAAACACACACACACAAAAAAAGAAAAAAAAAATTCAAAGTTTTTAATAATAATTCAGGCAACCTTTTTTGCGTTTCGTCCCACTCTAATGCAACGGTGCCACCCTTGCCTAACGACAGGCAGAGCACATAAAAGCTTCACCACTGGTGCGTGGATGAAAGTTAAACGAATGCAAAGAGACAATGGGATACAATCTTTTTACTTAGCCTGTTTGCTGCCTACCCGAGTAGGTAGCTTTGTCGATGACGATCTGATGCTGATTGATACTGATCGTCGTCGCAGCACTTGATGAAAAAAAAAAACAAACTAACGAGACTGCAATAGCATCGCTAGAACAGCTCGCTTCCTTAACTAGTCGGCTGGATAAATCACCTTGTAACTAGCTTTACACTCGCGTAGGAAACTTAACGATATAAAAACAACCCGCCGAATACTAAACGGGGGAAAAAAAACTCTAGCGGTATAAAGCGCGTCACGTGATGAGACACGGGAGTAAAATACGTCCGGCTCGTCCAGAAACACGACAAGGAATGAACCAAACCAAAACTACTTGGAATACAAACATATGCCAAGAAGGGGTCACACAACTTGTTTATTCTTCGATAACTGCCCCCATTACGGAGATTGATTCGAAGACCTTGACTGTGTGGAGTTCGTAGACTACCTGGAACTCACGACAACAACAGGAACTACTTGGAATACAAACATATACCAAGAAGGTATATGATCCGAAGACCTTGACTGTATGGAGTTCGTAGACTACCTGGAACTCACGACAACAACAAGAACTACATGAAAAACAGATATATATATATATATATATATATATATATATATATATATATATATATATATATCAAGACGGGGTCACACAACTTGTTTATTCTTCATTAACTGCCTCCATTACGGAGGTTGATCCACCGACCTTGAATTTATGGAGTTTGTAGACTACCTGGAACCAATGACAACAACAAGGATTACTTGGAATACAAACAAATACCAAGAAGGGGTCACGCAACTTGTTTATTCTTCGTTAACTGCCTCCATTACGGAGATTGATCCGAAGACCTTGACTGTATGGAGTTCGTAGGCTACCTGGAATCAATGACAGCAACAAGAACTACTTGGAATGCAAACATGTTTTGAGAAAAGATCATTGGATGATCCGGAACATATACTGTGAAAGCATTATATGCTAAGCACCATAAAGAGCATGTACCGTTTTTTAATTTGCACGATAGTCCTTTGATTACGTTAGCAGACCATAAGATCTTATTTCAGTGATTTTTTGGGTGACTGAGGCCTTACTCCAGGGGTTTTTGGAGACCTAGAATATATACTGTGAACACCGACTATTCTAAGAAGCGCAATGAGCATGTAATATATTTGAAACTGGTTGATAGTCCTTTGGTTACGTGTGTAGACTCTTAAGCCTTACTTCAAAGATTTCTTGTATAACCATGGACAAAAGCTGTAAACCTTGACAATGGGCAAAAAGTATATGAGTTTCTGTTTCCAAAACTGTCAAAATTATCTAAATCGGTTGAAAATTGTTAAAGTTATGAAAATACCAATTTAGTGGAACACGGGTACCCTGTCGGCCATCCACGTGGTAAAAAAAATCAGATGCCCCTCCCCACGTCCCTCCTCACTGTATCAACGTGATTTTCTCACAGAAGCTACATTTTATGGAGTTCTTAGATGTCACCGAGTTTCAGCTTTCAGCTATAAAAATTCATTGAAATATCACCACTTGAATTTGAAAAACGAACACGGGTACCCCGTCGGCCGCATAAGGGTTAACGGTGTTTTATTGGCAGACACAATTTAGAGGCGTTTCGCCACGTCACTTCTTTTCTTCCTTCGCACATTTGGGCCATAGCAGGGCATGGTGTGCACTTTTTGTAATGGAACGTACACACGGTCAAGCAGTTTGACCAACATTGACTCCACCTCTCGTTTGTTCAGACACCCATTAAGTTTTACCAACAGCGTCACGAACAATCAATTTATTCGACCAACAATATCACACACGAACGACCGAAGCGCCAACTTGAGCACGAACCATCAAAAAATATATGGGGGTTTGTGCAACTTCACTACAAATGCTCAAACATGTTCGGCGAACCTTGACTCCACCCCCGACAACTCAAACCAAAATCAAACCGTTTTAATTTTTTCCAACCGAGCCGCCAACTGTCAAATGGTTGTTCGAACAACTTCACACACGTTCAAACAAAGCAGCAACCGAAGCGTTTTCTTGGGGGTGGAGTCAATGTTCGTCAAACTGCTTGACTGGTGTGTACGTTGCATAAGAGATACTGATTATCGACAAATTCAAAGGCTTCAGCTTTCTATTTCTTAGAAGCAAAGAGCTCCTTCCTTCCCCGAAGCTCGTCATATTTTAAGTAAACGCTTTTGACCATAACGTTATCCTGATGTTCCTGTCGGGCCTAAAATTCCTCATACGATCACTGTGATCGGGAATCAATTATCTGCTGAACCTCCCTGCTGAGTCTCCCTCTTCGCATTTGCTATCAACGACTCACCTCATTCCAAGTTCCCCAGCCGGATCCAGGAATGTACTTTATCATTCTTCTAAATCAGATACTAACGGGTGGCAACTAAAAAATTGGAATGAAAAGAATGGATCGGGAAACAAACTACAAGGAGTTCAATCAGAAATACGTTATATAAAGAGTTGTCCTTACTCTTCAAACTTAGACTAATGAATATTAGCATATGGTCCGTGGTTCGCCGTGCGGCGCAGCTTAGTCTTGCTGGTATGACATGACCGCTGTACGGATCTGCCATTTCGATTTCCAGATTTCTGCTTCTGATCCTGCTTATGAGTTGCTTCGTGTCTTTGGCCTTACAATCACTTTTGTATACAATGGAGCTGAGTAGACTTAGTAATGCTATGACAGTTTTCGAACATTTTCACGCTGAAAATGTTCGACCGTGTACTTTTCCCATGATCTTTGTTCGCTTGAAAAAAATTACAATGCGCGCCGCAGTACTTCTTGTTTTGAAGGCATGTTGTAAGCAATGTTGGAGTGAAATTGTGTGTCAACAATTCTAAGGAATCATTCTAAGGATTCATTCACATAAAGTCATATTTCTGAAAAAGCATTATTATCCTGATAGAAAAGTATTGAAGTCATTCCAATTTTTTAGTTGCCACCCGTTAATGGTGAAAACATCGACTGTTCTCCTCTACATGCTATGAAAATGCCCGCTGCACGCATTGGTCAGCTTCTAATAATGTTAATACAAACGTAATTCTTGTGATTACTAAAAATTTTCTTATAGGTATGTAGACTTGAATGTTTTTATTTCGTTTATTACCACTAGCAACATAATAATGACCGATATCCAGTCGTGCCACAACATTTGGCAACGATACAAAACTTTTATAGAAAAAAAAACCCAGATTAATCCACCTAGCGGTGATGGTGCCTTTCTCGACCTTCGTAAAATGTGTGTGCTTGAAAAAAGATGAGCTAGTGGCTAGGAGTAAAAAAGACAAATTTCTTTGTCCGTTCTATGAAAATCAGATTATTTATGGCAAAGATATTGTAGATCCAGTTGAAAACCGAAAATCATATTTTGTCCCATTTCCGGATGTCGCAACTGCATCGCGAGTGGTGCCCGACTATAGCACAGTTGCGCACTACTCGCGATGCAGTTGCAACATCCGGAAATGCGAGAAAATGCGATTTCGCGGGACCTCGGTTCGGTTTTCAGCTTGATCTACAATATGCTAATAAGAATTTCGACATTTTTGTTTCCTTTTCCAATCTTTTGACGTACATAACCCTGTTTTATTTCACCCAGTCATATATTTTAAGGATATCACTTTTGGATGTTAGTTGAACTGAAGCTCTGAATACACAAAAAGAAAACGAAAATGTCATTCCCATCACGCGAGCGGAGGGCAATATTTGTTATGATATAAATCTCATGACCGTCTTTCAGCCAAACTCCCGTATGAAGTGGAGAGACAGAGACATCATCTCAGTTCGTCGAGCTGAATCGATTGATATATAACACTATGGGTCTCCAGGCCTTCTGTAAAAGTTTTGGAGCGAACATACAGCCTTTTCGTATAAAAGGCTAAAATGGTGTTTCGGCCATAACTTCCGTGCCCATAGTCCGATCTGGCCAATTTTCAATAGGACACAATAGGACAAGATTCTGCATCGAATACAACTTGTTGCGTGTGAATCGATTAAGGTTAGGTGTCCGAAAAATAGGTGACATTTTATTGTGATTTTAATATAAAAAAAGGTATTTTGGTCATAACTTCCGATCCCATAGTCCGACCTGGCCAATTTTCTATAGGAAACAATGGGAAAGGTTTCTGCTTCGAATGAAATTTGTTGCGAGCAAATCGGTTGAGGATAAGTGCCTGAATAATGAGTGACATTTCTTACGCAATATTTTCGTACGAATTTGTATTTTGGCCATAACTCTCGATCCCATAGTCTGATCTGGCCAATTTCAAATAGGAAATAATGGGACAGGATTCTGCGTCGAATGCAACTTGTTGCGAGCAAATCGGTTGAGGATAAGTGTCCGAAAATGAGTGACATTTTTACGCGATTTTTTGTATGAATTTGTATTTTTGGCCATAACTTTCGATCCCATAGTCCGATCTGGCCAATTTCAAATAGGAAACAATGGGACAGGACTCTGCGTCGAATTCAACTTGTTGCGAGCAAATCGGTTGAGGATAAGTGCCCGAAAATGAGTGACATTTTTACACGATTTTTCGTAGGATTTTGTATTTTGGCCATAACTTTGATCCCATAGTCCGATCTGGCCAATTTCAAATAGGAAATAATGGGACAGGATTCTGCGTCGAATGCAACTTGTTGCAAGCAAATCGGTTGAGGATAAGTGCCCGAAAAATGAGTGACATTTTTTACGCGATTTTTTCGTAGGATTTTGTATTTTGGCCATAACTTTCGACCCCATAGTCCGATCTGGCCAATTTCAAATAGGAAACAATGGGACAGGATTCTGCGTCGAATGCAACTTGTTGCGAGCAAATCGGTTGAGGATAAGTGCCCGAAAAATGAGTGACATTTTGTTGAGTAGTTTTGCGCACACACACACACACACATACACACACACACACACACACACACACACACACACACACACACACACACACACACACACACACACACACACACACACACACACAGACATCACCTCGATTCGTCGAACTGAGTTGATTGGTATATAACACTATGGGTCTCCGGGCCTTCTATAAAAAGTTTGTTTTTGGAACGATCATATAGCCTTTACCGTATACTTAGCATACGAGAAAGGCAAAACGTAACAATAAATACACTCCCGCAGAAGGAAAACAAACTGCAATCGTTCTGCATTATGATTTTTCCGGTCGACAAGGGTGGCATCCAGCAAAGGCTTTCCAATGAACGATGGAGAGAGTCGAGTTGATGGGTGCAGTGCATAAGCCAAAAAGAAAACAACCGTTCTTGAATGCATTTCACTCAGGGACTTTCTATAACGTTAGGGCGTTTCCTTTAGTAAAAATGTTGAAAATTAGGTTACTGGCATCCCTCTATATCAGTGTTGCCTACATTATAGCCGAGTATCTTCCTTTTTTGTACTACGAAAGTTCTTAAAGAGACAGGGTTGCCGTCTTAGACCAGAGATCGCTTAGACTGAATAGTTTACACAAAGCAACAACAGTCAAGACATTTATACAACATCCAGTGAACTAGAGAAGAATTTTCCGCTTGATGGAAAAATTTCTTCTTTACGAGGGCGGAGTTTGTCTTTAAATGTCAATAAGAAAAATAATTGAATAAATGTTAGGCAAATGAACAAAATGGATGATAGTTTTGATACTTACGTTTATAAAATAAATCACCCTAACATAATAAACATGATGCAATACAAACCTCCAGAAATATAAATATTTTCCAGTATCAACCCCTACACGCCAGTGCCTAATGCTATTTTCGAAAGAGTAAAGCTTTGTTCCCCAAATCGAAACAAAAAATGAGAAAAGGATGGCGAGGATCCAGCAATAAAAATGCATTCGAATGAAACGTGAATAAAATTTATGAATTCTCATTTGGAGATCATTTTTCACTTCGTACCACCTACCACCGCCCGGTCTCCCGGTTGGGAGTCGCAATTGCAGCATCATCGCTCCCCGCTGCTCCGCAGATGCAGAAGTTTGCATTCGTCTCAGTTAGTGCAAATGACGTGACGGCTGTCGAAGTCGAACGTCTCCGGAAGGAACGCCGCTGCAGCACTGAGGAGTCGAGTGGCTTATAAAAAGATGGCATGATGTGACAGAAATTTGATTTCCTCCACTGCAGAATTTGCAAATCGTGACGACTCTCGGGCTATCGTAGGAATGGATTACTTTTGAAAGCATGATATGGGAAAAGATTATTTTCTTATGGAGTTATGTGATGAGTTTTCGCAGAACTTGATGCTAGAACAATGAAAGTTGCTCGTCGAGAAGGTATGATATATTGATATATCCTCGAGAGAACGGGATTTAAAGTTGTGTTTCATGGGATCACTACGTGATTGGAGCATTCGCGATATAAATGGAACCGTATATCATGAGCAGAAAAAAGTTCAAAGGATAAAAATCTTCACACCGTGTAAATATAAATTGCTACATAAACATACTAAAAGTGTTTGATACAATTACATCATCGTCGTATGTGCTGCAATCAAGTTTCAAAATGCGCATACAATTATCGAAACGAATCTTTCGTCTGTATGCAACTAAAAACATCTGCACTGAATAAGATTGACTCATACTGGAGAGAATACAATCGTTACGGCTGCTCCATCATCTACAACTAGACACCTAGTCGACTTGACAACGAGCTGACCATACAACGAGAGGTGAATTTACTACAACTATACATAGTTAACAAATAGAGATACCAAAAATGGTACTATCAGTAAACTAATGAAATTGTTTTAACCGAATCAGTCCAATTTAGATCGGCTGACGAGCAACACCGGCGCGTAATAGCGTGCGGACTGCGGAGATAAGTTCTATTTATTGCCATACTGTATGTTCATTATGTTAATAAGTTCAAGATCAAAACAAATTTAGTATACACTTTGAAAAATTCTTTGCTAAATTTTCGCGGAGATTCCAACAGACGACATCTCGATAATTTTTTTTTACCGAAATTCCTTTGCCAGAATTTCGTCAATATTAACCTGTATACGGCAAATTTTGAGATCTTGTTAAAAGGCCGAAATTTGGGTAAAATGTCCATTTGACCGAAAAGGTCATTTGACCGAAAATGATCTTTGATTGAACAGGTCACTTGGCCGTAAAATCGTTTGGCGAAATAGGACATTTGACCGAAAATGCTTGTTGGCCTAAATCAGAGGCGCATCCACGTTCTGAGTCGTGGGTAGGACAAATAGAAAAGGCCGATTGGGGCAAAAAGTTCTGGTATTAACATTTGCATTAAGCGATTCGTATAAATTCGTAGGTGTTACAAGCGTAGATTGTTGTATGAGATTAGCATCTTCGCTAGAATCCGTTTGAGGTTTTGAAACTGGTAGTGTGGAAGGCATAACAGTTGGAATCGTTTTGGTAGAATACGACAAACAGAGAAAAGACTAAGGCATACAGAAAGGACAGGGACGAGCCTGCGATCGAGTTCACGTCCTGCTGCTTATAGGCCCAACTAGACCATCGAGCTCCGAAGGGCCCTCCTTAGCCGTGTGGTAAGACGCGCGGCTACAAAGCAAGACCATGCTGAGGGTGGCTGGGTTCGATTCCCGGTGCCGGTCTAGGCAATTTTCGGATTGGAAATTGTCTCGACTTCCCTGGGCATAAAAGTATCATCGTGTTAGCCTCGTGATATACGAATGCAAAAATGGTAACTTGGCTTAGAAACCTCGCAGTTAATAACTGTGGAAGTGCTTAATGAACACTAAGCTGCGAGGCGGCTCTGTCCCAGTGTGGGGATGTAATGCCAATAAGAAGAAGAAGAAGAAGACCACCGAGCTTGTCTTCCATTTGGGCAATCGTTCTTGTGTTAAAAAATCTATGCACATTCTACCTATACTGTCATTGAAAGCATAATCTTCCCATGTTGATATTAAATCCATTTCAATGTAGGAAAGTTATGGTTGCAGTGGCATTCTAAAAACATTGAATCAGGATTTGAAAAGTTCTTGCGGAAACTACTCACATAGTTCGAGAGTAGACTGGCCCAGATTTGTATGGGGAGAAAAAAATGTTGTCGAATTCCACGGGGCACCCCCCAGAAATGTGTCGTTGGGTGAAAAAATCAATCTCTGAAAATTTCAGCTCAATCGCTTGTTGCATAAGCTGGCGCATTTGATTTGAAGTTTGTATGGGGATTTCAGCCAAAATGTATAGGAAAATACACCTCCGTCACTCATTCGTTTTGGAAATTGGTTCTGATTGCTCGATTGACCTCAGAATTGCAAAAACGGCAGTTGGTATGCTACAGAACAACTTCACAGAACATTGCATGATGATTAAATAAACTTTTATATGATTTTCGGCTGATTTATTAGGAGCTGATTTGTGTATTTTTGGGTTTTTTGATCGAATCGCATCAGCCGAAACCTATATAAAAGTTCATTTAATCATCATACAATGTTCTGTGAAATTGTTCTGTAGCATACCAACTGCCGTTTTTGCAATTCTGAGGTCAATCGAGCAATCAGAACCAATTTCCAGATCGAATGAGTGACGGAGGTGTATTTTCCTATATATTTTGGCTAAAATCCTATACAAACTTCAAATCAAATGCGCCAGCTTATGCAACAAGCGATTGAGCTGAAATTTTGAGAGATTGATTTTCTCACCCAAAGACACAATCCTGGGGGGTGCCCCGTGAAATTAGGCCACTTTTCGTTTCCTGGGCCAGTCTATTCGAGAGTTATTGTTTCAATTTTTCAGGACAAACATTGCATTTCCAAAAAACATGACATACAGGAATTCTTACGATAATTGAATATCTTTACAAGATTTCAGCAAAAGTCAAATTAAGCTAAATTTTAAAATGTGTTTCATTGTGGACTTCTTTGGTTTTGCTACAACTTTGCCTAAAAGTTCGTTGTTTGAATGCCATTTATAACGAATTTATTGCGCTAGTTGTAGTAACTTAGACTAAATGATTGAAATATTGTTCTCATTTAGTAGAAGTTACAGGAACTAGCGCTTTAACTCCGTTTTTAGTGGAAATCAAACAGAGTTTTTTTTTTACTTTATTCAAGCGATTTTTCAAAGAGACATTGAGTTTGTCACTTCAAACACCGGTTTGTTCTGCGGCGTTGTAGAAAAACCTTCACACTGGACTACCACTATACAGCACATTTTAAAATGTAGCCTCTGGGGTTAGTTATTGACATACTACAAAATGATCGAGCCCATATTACTAAAAGAGCGAAAACATTTTTGATCCCAGAAATCTTTATGATTATTGTTGAAACTCTGATTAACTTTGAAATCACCATTTGCTAATACACATATTCCTGCCAGCCAATCTATGTACCAAACTTCATCTTACCATAATCATAAATACAATGCTTTGACTGTCCCACCCAGAAAAATTCATGCGTAGGACATGTCCTACTTGTGCCACCCACTCCCGGCCCCACTGGCCTAAATGGTCGTTTGAGAGAAAGTGCCACTGCAAAAGTTAGAAGTGAGAAATAGGAAGCAAGAAGTGATGCGTCTCGTTTCTCATTTCCCACTGCGAACCGATAAAAATGGGAAGTAAGAAATGATGAGTAAGAGTGTGAAGTGAGACGACCCACTTCTCACTCAACATTTCTCAATTTTCGCTTCTTACTTATAATTCTAGAGAGAAATAGGAAGAAGAAAATAATGAGTGAGAAGTGAGGCGTATCACTCTACTTCCTACTTCTCACTTTTCGCAATGAGAAGTGAGAAATGGTGAGAGGGAAATGAGTGAGAAATGATGAGTAAGAAGCGAGAGTTATCACTTTTCATTTTTATCACTTACATATCATTTTTTAATTTCATTTCTCACTGCAAAAAGTGAGAAATAATAAATGAAGCATCTCACTTCTCACTTCACACTTCTCATTTCTATTTCCTCACGTCACACTTCGCACTTTTTCGTAGTGAGAAGTTTTTCCCTTTTTTTAGTGAGAGGTTACAAGTGAGATCTCTTACTCCAACTTCTTACTACTCTTTTTTTTTTTTAACTAATTTTATTTGCTAATTATCTAATACATGCATTCATCTCTTAGACTAGGTGTTCCGTGTTTTCTTAACACTATCATCCTTATTTGCTATGTTACGCTTTTAGTTATTATTAATACATTTCAATTGCCTCTGTCAGTTAGAATTTTTTCCTCTGGTTGAATTGAACCATTTAGGAATTACTACTCGTTACTACTCGTTTTTTACTTCTCACTATGGAAAGTGAGATGATCAATGTGAGACGTCTTGCTTATCACTTCTCACTTTTCATTTTAAACTTCAACTGTGTTATTTACTTCTCACAATGAAAAGTGAGATGAGCAGTGTGAGACGTCTTGCTCATCACTTCTCACTTTTCAATTTAAATTTCTCACTGTGAAATTCGAGATGAGCGTTATGTGCAGTAAGACATCCCTTTTATCACTTCTCATTTCTCACTACTCACTTTTCATAGTGGTTCTTTCTGATAAACGAACATTCAGGCCAAACAACATTTCCGGCTATATAACCGCTTAGCCAAGTGGCCTTTTTTGCCAAACGATCATTTGTTCCAAACGGCATTTTTGACCAAATAATCTATTCGGCCAAATTACTCTTTTATCTAAGTGACCTTTTCGGTCAAATGGATTATTCGGTTAAATGAAATAGTCACCCAGATGACCTATTCGGTCGTATGACCCGTTCTGCCAAATGATTGTTCGTCCAGATATATTTCAGCCTAATGGTTTGTTCGGCTAAGTGGCATTCGGCCAAACGGCCTTCGGCTAAGTGACCCTTACTCGTTTTATGAAAAGGGCAATTTGGTCACAAATGTCTTTTAACAAAGGCGTCAACATTTCCGGCCCTATGATCCGTTCATAAATTGTCATTTTCGGCCAAATTGCCCTTTCTGCCAAATGACCGATTCGCCATAATGACTTTTTTGGCTTAATACTTGTTTGGTCGAACGATATTCACAGTCAACTTAACATTTCGGTCAAATGACCTGTTGAGGCAAACGACTCTTTTCTTTTTGCTAAATTACTAATTCGGCAGTGTGTTTCTCTTGGTCCCATGTCGCTTTGGACCAAATGACAAACCAACAAAGCACCATTTGGCAAAAACGGTTAAGTAAAACGACTTTTTCGGCCTAACCACCAGTTCGGCCGTATGTTCTTTTCAGTCGTACGTAACTTTCGGCCAAACTGTTTTCCAAACCTAATAACCGACTCGTCTAGACTAGATAATTTTCCGCCGATTGACCCTTTTTCTTTTTGAACAATTTACCGTATACAATACGTATCTGTCAAAGGTACAATGGGTGGCTCAAAAAACACTTTTTCAAATTTTTTGATGGGCCGCCCTCTTATTCGGTTCTATTTGATGCCCTGATGCTCTGGACAAAATTTCAGCTAAATCGGTCAATGTTTGGGTGGTGCTAAACTCGTTGGAAGTTTATATGGAAAAATGTATGCAGAAACATCCAAAAACAGGGATTTGCAGTTGGACAGCACAATTTACGATCAAGAACCATGATACGCATTCAGTTCTTGTAGAATTAAATACAGAATGTTATGCTGAAAACCGCGAGAAGATTGGAGTTTATTTGGCAAAGATATTAGCATTTTACTGGAGTGTTGTATGGGTGAATTTATTTCTTTTCAAAGGTAAAAGAAACGAAATTTGCTCAAACCCCACCGCAAAAGATATTTTGATGCGGTGTGTGCAATATGAGTTACCTTGATTGATCCATTACATTGAGGTACATTAAACGTATTTTATCCAATTTCCTAATATTGTTGTTGATACTCACGTCGTGGCTAATAGACTGAAATTAGGCAATACATTTTGCTTTGTCTTGATATTAGACTTGGTAAACAGGATTTCGAAAACCGAAATTAGTAACTAATGAAATGTTTAAATTCGAACACCGTGGTGGCATTTACCATTGATTCACAAAATAGTGTGAATTAATTCAGTGTATACATCTAATATTTAATAATAATAATAATCCTGCTTTTTGGGGTTTACCTGATATATTTTAACATTTCTTTTAGATTCTAACGCTCATACCTTGCTACCGTTCATCTTTTGTTTTTAACCAATGCGGTAACATTGAGACCATTTATTATTGCTAGAGAAACAATCGTTTGTACATTATTTTGTGAATGGCCAAGCGGGTTTGTATTTTCTTAAAAAATCTTTTATTAACTTTGAATCTCCGATCGCCTGTTAGTATCGCCACAGATAACAGATATTGAGGCTGGCATCCCATACGTGTGTAAACATCCGCAACCGTTAATTCAAATGTATTTTAAATTGGGACCGCGTTTGGCAAAATGGATTGGAGATGGCGCAAGGATCATTGTTATTGAAAACGCAGCCCGATTGCGGCTGTTAAATGCATTGGCTGCGTTCGACGGTTGTAATTCAGCTGCATCCTTAGGTACTGCCGCAATCAGTTGAGTAGATGGCAGTAGTGGGCCAACGTATATCAATTCAAAAGTTTACACAGGATTTTCAATAAAATTTGTTCTAGCTTCAATATCTGTTATCTGTGGTATCGCTTAATGTCTCGGAAAGAAAAGTTCCTAAATATCTAAGGCGCTAGACTATTTCATATTGTTCTTTATCTACTTCAACACTGTTCGGAATGTTAGTATCGCTCTGCGGTTCTCTTTTATTTTCAATCCGTTTATTTTATAGGCTCAGGTGTGTATAATACTTGATAGAGCCGCAGTTAAGAATAATGATATTTCTAATATCATCTTATTACTAACAGATGGAAACTTTGAAACATCAAAAATAAAAGGATGAAGCATTACGATATTATTCCAGCAACATTAACTTTTTGAAAACTTCGATTAAGAAACTTTATCTGCGGTTCAAAATTTACTGTGAAAGTTAACATTTTACTACCATAAAATCTACGCACCACTACAACAATTTGGATTGAATAGCTACATACATATTAGTTTTTTTTAATCACGTAGATTTGAAAGGTTGTATTCGGCTCATTTGTTCATACGTCCTACATTACGTCCTACCTATATCGCTCGTTATTGAAATAACGAGATTTTATATTAGTTATGTTTTTGCGAGCCCGTAGTTATTAGATAAGAATATTCGAAATACAGATTCACATTCTTGATATTCAATTCCTAAATTTATGATTTGATGAAATTTAATGGATTGGACTAACGCAAATTGTTTATTTTGTGGAGAAATACACCCGCGATTGCCATTGGAAAAATTACCTAGAAGTTATTGCAATAAAGTTTGCTAAGCCATAACATCATTGGGCAGGACATGTTGAATGCATTGGATAAAATTGTCTCTATTTTTAATTTAACGACCCTGCATCAACACTGTCTCTATTATGAGGGATAAATGTATGTGTCTACTTCAAGTACAGCTCAGTCAGTCAGAAAAACAATATGCATATGAGAAATCGCGGGTCTCCAGTTAGCCCTGGCGAGTTCGATTCTCGGTCCGGTCACGGAATTCGGGTGGAAAACATACTCGACTCCCTGTGCATAGTGACACAAGATATACATACACGCAAAAAAATATTGCAGTCGAAACTACTATTCCGAGGGTTATTTTAAGAATATGCACCGACAATTTTCAGCAGATAACAAACCCGTTTGATTTTACCATGCGCGCAGTAAAAATCAACTGTGGTCCATGCGGTATGTTGTCACATGAACTGAAACAGTGGTGAATTTCTCTGAAACCATGATAAAATTTACTGAAATTTCATAATTGTTTTAAAAACAGAGCGTAGTCTACAAAATAGTAGTTTTGACAACGGATTTTTTTTTCTGTGTACTCATACAATGGCCGGCATAGAAGTCAAGTACCTGCATCTATGAAAAATCACAAGCGATCCCCGTCGCGGATTTTAAATATAACAAGGGATATTTTGATAAACCGTTCACTCTTTCTGAAAACATTTTTGGAAAAGTTTTAACTCCACACAAAGCTTTAGTTCCAAACCAAGTTTCACCAGTAATGGATACTGCAGTATCTCCGGATGTGGTTAGACAAGGTACTTGTATTTAAAAAAATATTTTAAATACATTTAAAAATATTTTAAATATATTTTAAATATTTTTAATACAATTCTATCAGTTCGGCCCAAAAAAGGATTGTTGAGTTAAGCATAGAAAGGAGACATAAAATTTCTAGACGTCATGCCACAGCATCAAATAATTGGTAATTGGAATCCGTCGTAATTGCAGCTAGAATGAATCGGAACATGTGTTTAGTAAAGATAAATTAAGCATATTCTGTCGTATTCTGGTAATCTTGAACAAGTTTTGGTATGCTTAAATAAAGATTTGCTCTTCGCTTGCTGACGTGGAATGATCATGTGCAAAGAAAATCCCTTCTGTCTTGCTGATTTGTCCACCATCGTAAGATTGTTGCTGCAACGACTGTTCCTGTTTGATATCCTGTGTAACAACGTACATTGTCCGATGCTTTCGAACCGTATCAATCTGAACATCCCTACCAGAACAACTCGCCAAAGCAACTCAAGCTATCGGTTTATTATTGAAAATTTCTTTCAAAACGCGAAATGCAAAGATCCTGCAAGAACTTTCCAACCAAAATGCAAGCAGCGAGCTGTCAACTTTTGGTTATCAAATCCTATCCTTGCAGGGATATAGCGCAGCTGTCAACCCCATACAGATGCACCGTAGTAAACATGAATTTGACACTTTTGGAAATTCTGACAGTTTTGGGCATTCTGACATTTTCGGTTTGTGCACGTTTAATTCAGTTGACCTTTTTCCATGAGTTTCAACTGGGTTAACTCCTGTAAACGACTCGTTTTTTTTTGGCGTGCACGGTGAGTGCACTACACGATTCAGAGGAATAAATCATTTTTAAGTTATAAATCTGTGTAAGTCAACGAATAAAAGAGTAAACATATCTACGTATGTATTTCATGTTTGATACGGTGATTTTGACTTTTGCTATACCCCTGTAT
The DNA here is from genome assembly GCF_024139115.2 of Armigeres subalbatus. NCBI lineage: Eukaryota > Metazoa > Arthropoda > Insecta > Diptera > Culicidae > Armigeres > Armigeres subalbatus. The sequence goes on along the minus strand of NC_085140.1, from coordinate 326,527,280 downwards.
CCTTGCTATGAGTTTGAAAGAGAAGCACGATTAGATGTCAGCTGAAAGCTGTCCGTTTGTTTTCGTCGAGCGTTTTTTTTTCGAAGCGCTCCAAAAATAGTGATGCCAGACTTTCAGAAACTATTTTAATTGTATAAAAATGACAATGAAAAAATATGTTTTTGAAGTGAAAATTGTCGTGTTTTACCAAGTATTTTACGGTTTTGAAAATTGGATATTTCTTGGAATATAGTCTGGCTAAAAAGCAAAGATTTTATTAGACTCCTCCAAGACTGTAAACATTTTTTTTTGCGAAGTACCAAAACATTTTTATTTTCATTGCCAACAACACTGGTTGCAAGATTTTCAGGCGTTCCTCAACATTTGCTAGTCAGATTTCATGCATTTTGACATTCCACCAGAGATGCCAGATTTGAAGACATGTCTTCAATTTGAAGACATTTGAATCTCTGTGAAGACATTTATTTCGTGAAGACAATTTGAAGACTTTTCAAAATATTTGAAGACTTTTCTACTTATTTGAAGATACTTGAAGACAATCAGTAAGCCAGCGAATAGAAAATACAATTTTTTTTCCTTTTTATAAGTTCTACGACTTCTATAGATTATATAAATATTACAAAAGTTATGATAGTCTTTTTTTTGTTTGTGTTGTCAAATTGACGGCTTTGACCAATGTGATCCATCTCGCCATATGATAATCTTTGTCTCGGGCTTAGAAACTCAAACATAAAAATACATTCACACCAGCCGGTTCTTAACTGTAACCAGTGGGGCAATTTATCAACAATGCCTGCTGACTGCGATTCTTTTGTTTCTTTTTGCCTATGACGATGCCTTCCAGTGAGAAAGACAAAGCAGGAATAGCTTAGCTTACTCGGTTTGGCAACAGCGGGCTGAAGCTGATGAAAAAAGCAATGGTATCAATTTCCTACAAATCTCAGTCACTAAGACTGAAAATTCGCATCACTGACTGCAACGCATTTCACTACTCATACGCACTTAACTTTAAGTCGTGCGCTTGTAAAAAAAATCCTAATGGCAGCATTCGTTTGAATTTTCCTTGGCGGTGGCGGCGTTTTCACGTGTCTGTAAAAAGGTATTTCGATCATTACATCGGAATGACAGACTGAATTCTTCTATGATTTGATTTAATCTATTCAACCGTTGAACTGGAAACAGTTTTTTCTAAATTCCTTTTGAATTCATCTGATCTTTTTGGCATTTCCATGTGACATTCCTCTGAATATCATTCGGGAAACTCTTTGAATTTCCCATGGATTTTTGAAAGAATTTTCAGTGAAAATTTAAATGATTTTTGCGTGTAAAATAGTGAGCATTTCCGATGAAAATCGAAAATTGAAATCGAGAATTCAATACAAATTATCTTGGAAATTTATAATGATTTCCGTAAAGAAGAAATAAAGGAAATCCTCCAAAACTTAAACGGGAAATTCGGCACCAACATTTCAAAAGGGCGTAACTGGTTTTGTGAACAAGAGTTTCTCACGTCGCTAATGGGCACGCGCACAGAAAGAATAGATTTTATTTTCATCGGACAATGCTTCCGAAGCGTTTTCCGATGAAAACAAATCCTATCTTATCCATGAGCTTGTAAGAGAAGGGTGAGTAAACGTCAGCAAGCTCTATTTTATCTTAATTTCCACAAGTTCTTCTGAACTCCCGCAATAAATCCTGTTAAATGGATATGTTAAAATGTTAAATGGATATTTCTGAAAATGGTAAATTTCTACAGGAAAATCTTTTTAAAAGAAATTCAGAAAAAAAACACAAAAAATCGGTGGAATTTCAATTTGAGACTCAGTAGTAAATTCAGAGGAAACTTGTCATTCGTTCGTTAACCCTTATGTGAGTGACGGGGTACCAGGGTACCCATTCTGATATTGAAAGTTAAATAACTTGCTGTAGATAAGTTCAAACACTTAGAAACTTTCTGACATCTCGTAGAATGTTGAGACGAAGCGATGGGCAAAGTTTGAGGTTCAGGATGCGATTAGAGCGCTTATTAATGGTTGAAAACTATTTATACCCCTTAAACGGGTGACGGGGTACCCGGGTACACAATCATATAACAGAGGGCCTGTATATTTATATGAGTGTTTGATTATATGAATCTTTGCGTATGTCACTGGGACAAAGGCTGCTCAAGTGCATGTTCATATTTTTGGAGGTGTGTGTGTTTTAGAGGCCAACGGGTGGCCACCTGGAATATCCGGAACATCCGTAAAAATGGTCAATTCGTAAATTCCATCGTACAGCGACAGGATTTTTTTTGAACCATTTTCTGCCGAACCCTGAGTATGGAATTGACGCTTTGACCCACTTCCGGCCTTTGTGTCCACTGGGTGGTCCCCTGGAAGATCCGGAACATCCGTAAAAATGGTCAATTCGTAAATTCCATCGTACAGGGACGGGACTTTTTTAGAATTATTTTTTTTGCTGAACCTTGAGTATGGAATTGATGCTTCGACCTACATACGGACCATTGTGTCCACTGGGTGGTCCCCTGGAAGATCCGGAACATCCGTAAAAATGGTCAATTCGTAAATTCCATCGTAAAGCGACGGGATTTTTTCTGAATTATTTTTTGCCCAACCCTGAGTATGGAATTGATGCTTTGACGTACATACGGACCATTGTGTCCACTGGGTGGTCCCCTGGAAGATCCGGAACATCCGTAAAAATGGTCAACTCGTAAATTCCATCGTACAGCGACGGGATTTTTTTTTAGAATTTTTTAGAGCGACGGGACTTTTTTAGAATTATTTTTTTTGCTGAACCTTGAGTATGGAATTGATGCTTCGACCTACATACGGACCATTGTGTCCAATGGGTGGTCCCCTGGAAGATCCGGAACATACACCTGTGTTCAGAATAATAGCAGCGGAAGCCGTTTTTCATACAAAATGGGCAACTTTGACAAGCTGTAACTTTGTACCCCGATGACAGATTGTGCTGAAATTTTGGCAGTGAACTACAAATATGATGAATTTTACACATACTACGTACCATTTTTTTTCGAATGACGCGTTCAAAAATTACGCACTAGGTCAAATTGTTAAAAAAAAACAGTTTTTATTTTTGTTATACATATTTACCAATTCAAATGTCAAATTCAACAATTTATATTTTTTAAATTATAAACTTAGTGTCTCGCAGCACCCGAACTCAAATTGATAACATTCCAATTAATTGTTTTATTTATATTTCCAAAACAAAAACTGCTATTATTTTGAACATTTTGACCTAGTGCGTAATTTTTGAATGCGTCATTCGAAAAAATTGATACTTGGTATGTGTAAAATTCATCATATTTGTAGTTCATTTGCAAAATTTCAGCTCAATCGGTCATCGGAGTGAAAGTTACAGCTTGTCAAAGTTGACCATTTTGTATGAAAAACGGCTTCCGCTGCTATTATTCTGAACACAGGTGTACGTAAAAATGGTCAATTCGTAATTACATCGTACAGCGACGGGATTTTTTTAGAATTATTTTTTGCTGAACCCTGAGTATGGAATTGATGCTTCGACCTTCACACGGGCCATTGTGTCCACTGGGTGGTCCCCTGGAAGATCCGGAACATCCGTAAAAATGGTCAATTCGTTATTATATCGTAAATCGACGCGATTTTTTTAGAATATTTTTCTGCCAAAACCTGAGTATGGAATTGATGCTTTGAGCCACATGCGGACCATTGTGTCCACTGGGTGGTCTTCTGGAAGATCCGGAACATCCGTAAAAATGGTCAATTAGTAAATTTCATCATGATTGACCATTTTTATGGATGTTCCGGACCTTTCTGGGGACCACTTAGTAAACACAATGGTCCGTATGTAGGTCGAAGCATCAATTCCATACTCAGGGTTGGGAAAAAAATAATTCTAAAAAAATCCCGTCGCTGTACGATGGATTTTACGAATTGACCATTTTTACGGATGTTCCGGATCATCCAGGGGACCACCCAGTGGACACAATGGTCCGTATTGTAGCTAGCAGGGCCGATCCGCCCTTAAACACGTGGCTTAAGCGCCACTCCACGGGGGAGACCACGTGTGCTGATTTCTTGCCCGGACGAGACTCTCCTTAGGGCGAGTCCATTTAATCTCCTCGAAAGGAATTTTACAGATCGTTTCAGCTAGCTAGCGAACCAACGACCGAACGGGTTTACCCTAGTTATCGCAACTTCCTCATACAACCAGAAGGCACTCAGAGATTTCGGTAAGGATCCACCCATACTGGAATGCGATGCAACAGGTTATGCTGCTCGCAACATCTCATCATCGGAGATCCACCAATCGTCGCGCAACAAACAACAGATAGGAGGTGGACTGACTGCCCCTACGTCACACTCCCATATGGTGGAGGACGGGACTCGAATACAACAAACGCGATGTGACGTAAAACACATATAAATCAATCAAACAGCAGGGAATTGGGACAGAACTAACATTTATTATAAACAAGAGTCGAAATAGCTTTTAGGTTTACATGTATTTGGTTTCATTGCTCATTTTCATTCATGTTCAGATTGTATTCGTCCTCTCTATTCTATCCCTACTATGTGTGCGTTCTCTCTCCCTGTCTAGTTCTCATGTGCTCATGTGCTTTAAATGTTCTTGATGTGACGTCACATTTCTAGCAGCGCATCGGTGGGGCTAGTCTGCGCTCCTGGTGACAAGAAAGGTTTAGCGGCGGCAATTCGTCACGCACGCTTCACGGTGTCACCAATTTTTGTGAATGGCTTTATAGGCACATTCCTTCAGTCTTTTGACTGGACAAAAAACAACAACTCCGAGGCGCCCTCAGCGGACGCCCCACTCCACAAAAAGAAAACTTCCACTGGATGGACTCATCAGATTCTGATGGCTTACCGGCCCAGTCGTTGACCTACGGGCAGGTCAATGTGCCCGTCTCGAGCGGCGACGATGACGCCAAGCGCCTGCTTGGACGATGGCGGTTGGCTTGCCCGCTCTAAACGGCGGTGATGCGGTGATGGCGACACGCGGTGGCAGATCGCTATGGCGGTTGGTGGTACGATGAAACGGACCGATTTCTGGACCCTGTCCACGATGAGGTCCCCCAGACCTCGCCCGGACGATTTGTTGACGGATCGTCCGGCTTCCAGCGGTTGACAGTTGCTGGGAAGGCTTTCGTCCGTGGAGGGAAAGGAATTCGCACGCTTGGGTGCGAGTGAGGTTGCTGCGAATTAGATAGCCAAACGGCTAAACAGAACACTTAGCACAAGCACAGCACAGCACATATAAAGCACATTACCTTTCCGTTTTGGTTTTAACTTGAATATCGCACACAATCTCTAACTACGCACACTTTTTCTTCTAATCTAAGGACGAACAAATATTTAATTAATCACATGCACTTAACGTCACTATATTTAACATACTTTATAAAAAACGAATAAATTACAAACGCGCACACTTCCTATATACTGGCTGTTCACAGACGAAATGGCAGAATCTATGTTCCTCAGATTAAGGAAAGTGAATCCCGGACAATCCGGAGACTCGCCATTTCCCGAAATTTCTTCGTTCATATTCGTGACTGCCTAATTCCGAATGATAACTCGGTGCGCTGGACCTGCTGCCGTCCCTTTCCAACCTTTCGAGGCGACAAATAAAACTCGCCCAAGGAAAGATTGGGCAAAAATTTATGGCTTGTTGCCTATGCTAAGGGACAGTTAAACATTTAAACATTTTGAATGGAATTTTCGCCCATTCACATATATACAGAAACACAATTAATATTTACAAAATTCTGACCGTTACATATCACCCAGCTCTGTTTACGAAAATTTGGTTTAAGGCGTTAAACCAAATTTTCGTACTGGTAAATTGTAGTTCCTTTCTTTAAAGAACTATTATTATTGATTTTACTGTCCCTTGCTTATATTAATTTGTCGCAAATAATCAATTATAACATATCCGGTTCCTATCCTATACAACATGCCGTAGCCAAAACATATTTACAAACAAATCTATCAATATTTACAGTTTATTTACAAAATTTAGGTTCATCTCCATAACATTAATTGAGTCTTTTGACGTTCTCAGAATAGATGTGAGCACAGATATACTCTAACCACAAGAAACATTTAATCTCCCAAACGGCATTGCTGCGGAAACCTCACAGTTTCTACAGAAGCCCTATACATGACTCCAATACCTTACTCTAAGACCAGACCAAATAGAATGAAACCACACCAATCCTCACCGCTGGTTTACTGTTTCATTCATAAATGTCTTAAACACTCAAACCTACACCGATACCGACATCAGAAAAGCAATAACACCAATCCTCATCGTTGGTTACTTTTCTGAGTCAAAACTAGAACCAGTCACCCTATAAACCCACAGGCATCTTACCTGCTCCTGATTCAATTAGCGTAACCAAACATAAATACGAATCATCTGAAACATATCTAACCACGCGTATCAACTCGCCAAATTAACAATTGGCTTTGTCAGTACGCACGTAACATAAACTCCCTAACACATTTTAATAATGTTTCGAAACGCCGATGTTTCACATCAGCTCTCACGAAACATTACCAAATGCAACACTCCGTGCGACACGGACCAAAGTTCTCTCGGCACTCACATACTGATACGCTCACCTACTCTGAGAAACGTCAAAAGTAAACGTAAACATTGGATTGTGTAGTGCGGTACCATATTTTCGGGAAAGTTTTTAGGTAATTGCGTGGAATATACACCCCCAAAAAGGCTTTCAATAGTGGAAAACTCCCAATGAAGTACCTTGTGACTGTAAGTATTAATATTTACTGGTTTTCTTTTGTGTAGAAACGATACGGACGAAAAATTTGTCGACGGACATGATGGTAGCGCTGGGCAAGAGTTGTATTTCTGACCCGACCCTCGCTCTATTTGGACCTCGAAAGCGGCCTTTATTTTGAAGAACGGAGACGAATCAACGATGGTGGTGATTGCGGATCCGAAGGAAAGTTGATTTCCGATTACAGGTGAGTTTTAGGAACTGTTTATTATAATTTATTTTTCTGTTTTTAGGTGCAATCGGACAAGGAATGTCGCACGACATCGCTGTTATGTCTGGACGATGTCGCACAGTGGCCGACAAGGAACAAAATTTTCCAATTGGATTCGAGAGAAAAAAATACTTGAGAATAAATATTTGCATGCAGGACTAAATAATTAATTAAATAAATTTGTAAATAACTATGTGCATGCAAAAATAAATAAATAGTGTAAATAACTCTCCAACAAATAAATAAATATGAATAACTATGAAAAAAATACAAAAATATAGAATGATATTGGTCATAATAAAAACTATCATTAAGTACACTAAACTAGCCTAAGACTCGATGTGCACTACAAACTAACATTACTATACAGAAAGAAACACCCACTACAAAATTGCAAAAATTTCCGTTTGTCGAGATGGTTAATTGCGAGTCGAATTTAATTTCAAAACCGGTTGAATGTTTCAAATAGCATTTCCTTTTTCAAAAGTTGCTGATCTACTTGCTCGATTCACTTAGTTTGCTCATCATCGTCTACAACTTACGGTAGTCATCCGAGTCTTATTGACGATCATCATCTTGGCACCCTCAATCGCAAGACTCCCGTATTATTACTTCTCGCGTTAGATACTCCTCATCATCACTTTTCAGCTCCGAGTTTCTTAGTCACTAGCTCATCGTTCTGGAGTGTACTCCACGAACTCGCTCTGCATTCCAGTCGAGAGGGTAGGCGTCAGTAGACCAGCAATATTCACAATAGGAACTTACTACTAGCTTCATTCTTACCTGAGCCAACACGTTTGCGAGATTCCTTCCAGGGGTTTCCCACCTAGGTAGCACCCAGTAAATAAAGTTGTTGTGGGGCTGCTCGGACTGAGGGTCCGAGCTAAACCTCGCAAACGGTGGTAATAGTGTTTTTTGCGACCAGTGCTGAGCATCATGGTGCATGGTTGCTACTTCATTCGAAATGAAGAGCTACATAGCTTGAGAACGGTGTCATCATGTACATGTGTCATCGTTATTGCAACCTAGACTTGCTAGGGCATTAGTTACTGTCTTGATGATTAGACAGTTACATAGCTATTTAAACTTTTTCATGTTTACGGAGGGTTTGCTTTGGTAAGCTTCTTGAGGAATTTACAATGGAAAATTCCAAGTCTTTTTCCATCCAAACCCTCCAAATCGTAGCAGTGACTCCCAACCAATCGTTTTACAATAGCTGGTATATACTTTGGTCCCAGCTTGGCGGATACACCCTTTCCCTTGTCCGATTGCTCCGTGTTCTTTTTGAGGACTGATTCCCCGACTGCATAGTTAGGGCAATTGGAGTTCGATCTGAGATTGTAGTAGGAAGCGTGCTTTGAATAGGCTGTTTTAGGTTCTCTCTCACTTCGTCGAATAGTTTGTCTCTTTCTGCTGGGCTCAGGTTTTGGATCATTCGTAGAACTGGTATCTCGCATGTGTCGATACTCTAAGCCGTCATTCACTATGTTCCTTCCGAAGACGAGGAAGTAAGGTGTGTACTTGGTTGCACTATGGACAGAATTTCGGACTGCATTGGCGATTTTTTGTAAATTATTTGCCCATTCCTTATGGTTACCTTTGATTGTGGCTCGGATAGCTGTGGTAATGACACGGTTGACCCTCTCCGTGTCATTTACTTGAGGATGGTAGTTGGGTGTCCTCCAATGGGTTACGTTGTATCTCGATAGTAGGTCCTGGAACGTTTTTGAAATAAATTGGGACCCGTTGTCCGAAAGGACTACTTCCGGCACCCGAATAACAAGAAAACGGAATTTTCGATGAACTGAGCTAATGTTTCTGCTGTGGCTTCCCGAAATGGCTGCAATAATACGAACTTGTTGAACAAATCGGTTACCACCAACAGACACGTGCTACGGCCTTTTCCAGATGCCGGTAACGGTCCCACATAGTCCATGGCCAGAAATTGCCACGGATGTTCCACAACCTTTTTGGTTTGTCATCGGAGGAGTTGTATTTTGGTTGTTTGCCTTGCTGGTCTGACATTTTAAAACAAGATCTGCATTGCTGTTTCACGACCCCGCTCATTTTTGGCCACCAAAACTTTTGGCGAACCATCGCTAGCGTCTTATCTGGCCCGACATGAGCTTCTTCGTGTATTCTTCGTACAATTTCATCCCTTTCGTCCTTCGGGGGGTACCGTTTCCAACGAAAACGTGGATCCTCGAATTTGGTTTCTGTTTTACAGTATCGCAAAAATCTCTCCGTCCACCACTCGAAAGTCTGTGTACAGCGTCGGGTCCTTCTCGATTTTTTTAGCCAATTCCTGGTACTTGGTATCTTCCGGAACTGTAGAGATCGCTTCCACAGATCTTGACAAGCAGTCTGCCAGGATATTGTTTTTGCCTTCCGATATTCCAAATCAATATCGTAGGACTGAATTTTTAAAGCCCATCTAAGCAGTTTCGCGTTCCCCGACTCAACCCCAATGGTGAACAGCCATAATAAGCTCCGAGCGTCGGTTACTACCCGGAAACGTGTGCCTTCTACAAAATGCCGGAAATGCTGTATCGCCAACAACACCTGAGACATTCTTTCTCCACACTTGAATACTTGCGCTGTGTACTGCTAAGCTTTTGCTAAAATATGCGATCACACGTGGTAGGCCTTCTTGTTGTTGAATCAGTGCTGCTCCAACAGCGTTATCTGACGCATCCGATTCTATACTAAACGGTTGACTGAAGTCAGGATTCCCCAATATGGGTGCGGATACCAACGCTGCCTTCAGGTCTCCGAATGCCGCTTCTGCCGCTTCCGTCCAGCTAAATTTCTGCTTAGTCTTCTTGAGCAAATCCGATATCGGGGCCACTATTCTGCCATAATCGCGTATGAAACGCTGGTAGAATCCGGCCAATCCCAGTAATCGTCTTATATCCTTGATGTTTTTCGGCCGAGCGTAATTTAGAATTGGTGCTATTCGTGAATTGTCGATCGATACTCCTTCGTCTGTTAAAAGATATCCCAGATAGGATACTGTTTTTCGACAGAACCTGCTCTTGTCTAACGAGATAGTTAGGCTGGCTTTCGTTAATCTTTCTCCCACGATTTTCAACAAACGAATGTGTTCCTCGAAGCTTTCCGTTGCAATGACGATGTCGTCCAAATAGACGAATACGTTGGGCTCGAGATCGAATCCAACTACTCGATCCATGAGACGACACATAGTGAACGGCGCGTTAGTCAGCCCAAAGGCAAACCTTGAACCGGTAGAGTCCTTTTGGCGTCCGAAAAGCGGTGTAGTCTCGCGACTCTTCCTTGAGAGGATTTGGAAGTGTGCATCTTTTAGATCCACCACCGAGTAGTACTTCGCTTTCCCCAATCGATGAAATATTTCACCCATATTCCTCATTGGGTAGGAGTCCTTCTTGGTGAGTGCATTTATCCTCCTGGAGTCTAAGCATACGCGTAATTTCCCGTTAGCCTTTCTAACGGGGACCAGCGCACTAGCCCACTCACTGGCACACTCCTCTATTGCATCCATTCGCTTATACCGTTCCAACTCCGCGTCCATTTCCGCCTGTATCGCTGGCGAACAACGGTATAACGGCTGGCGCCTGGGTTTTGCCTCCTCATTTAAAACAATTTCGTGCTGAATTACCGAAGTTCGGCCCAACCGATTCTCCGTTGTGCAAGGAAAGCTCTTGATGGCTTCCGTCAAGTCCTTCCTCTGATTCGTCGTTAACGCATGTTCAGTCTCGATGGTTTCGGGCGTCGTTGTCGAAGGCTCTGGTAACTCAAAGCGGGGATGTCTAGTGATTCGTCGGAGTCCGCTACTTTCAGAACTGGCAGAGTTTCTATTGGCAACACCGGTATTTGCACGGAATTTACGCAATGTCCGTTTCGCTCTTCTTTCGTGTTTATCGTGGCCACTTGTTCGAATCCACCTGCACTTTGGATCATGGGCTGAATCCCGAAGATTTTCCAAAAATTATATCCTAGTATTAAGTCCCTGGCGATTTGTGGTACTATTAACGTTGGAATTATCTTCACAACCCCTCTAAATTCCATCGGCAAGTTCACGTATCCTAAGCTATCGTGAACTGTTTTGTCGGCTGTCACAATCTTTATTGGACTATGGTGTACTTCCAACCCGTTCTGTTCTGCAATTTCTGTATCACTCATTACGCTCACCCTTGCTCCCGAATCCAACAAAGCATCGTAGTTTTTATTAAATATTCTAACCATCACATGTGGGCACATGTCCATGTGTATCTTCACTTCGCAAAGTTCCTGGAACGTATCCACAAAAGGAATATTTTCTGGTTTTCTGGGAACGGTCATAACTGGAATGCTATCGTTCCCCGGCTGGCATTCCAAATCTAGTTTCCCGAATTTTCTCTCGTCGGTCTCCTACTGTCTGCTGGATGATTCTCACACGTTTTCACTGTTTTTCCTTGTGCTCCACACCAGTAACAAAACAGGTTTTTCTCGTGTGGACAATTCCTCCACAGGTGGCCAGTCCTCCTGCAGTTCCAACACAACATGGACTGCGGGACGTTGACGCCATCCTGGTTGATGATCCTGGATTCCTCCCGGTCGACGATGATGCCTGCTACATTCTCAGTTTCCTATCCCGGTCCATTCTACCTCCAATTACATTGACATCTTCTGGTTCCGATTCTGAGCTATACGATTCTTCCTTTTCCCGTAGGTCGATGTTGTGCACTGCACTCGTCTTGCTCGGTCCATCCCGTCTGAAAATTGGGTCATTCGCATCAATTCTATATGCATAGTATTCGAGTTTTCTCAACTCACGTACTGTTCGACATGCCAACTTCGACCTGTAATGGGGCCGCATGTTATCCCAAATAACTTCAAAAATTCTTTGTTGGTCTAACGGTGTGCTAAGTAGCTTATTCAAACGCTCAATTTCCATCTTGAAGCTTAAAAAGGTTTCACCTCTATTCTGCTTCCTCTCATAGATCTTTTGGCGATTTCCCTGATCTTTGTTAGGGTTACCGTACATATATCGAATCCTTTCCTCGAATTGCTCCCAGTTATGAAACATCGGCGTAGCAAAGGTACCAGTCGTACGCTTCACCTCGCAGTATCGTATGTATTCTCTGCATGAGAACATCGTCTGCAATTCTATCCATTTTGGCAAGACGACGTACTTTCAGCAAAAAATCTTCCAATGATCTGGTACGCGAATCGCCACTGAAACTTAAGTGCCATTTCTCCATCCTACGATCTGCGTCACGGATCTCAGCTTCACTTACTCTCCTTACTCTGTTTTGATGGTGGAGCACTCTATTGTTGAATCTCTCATCCTCTGAGAATTCGTCTGAACTGAATTCCGATTGCCTACGTCCGTGTGTAAAGCCTCCTCCATGATGAACACGACGATCCTGCACTTCGCCCCAGTGTGTGTGTTGTTCCTCTTCTCCATACCCTCGTTGTCGCTCGAAGTGAGTTCGAGTATTATGTCGGTCCGACCATACTCTACGTGTGTGATCGTCTTCACCTTCACGCCTCCTCTCAAATCTTTCTCGGTGGAACGGAACATGGTCACGATACCTTTCCCCACTTCTGCCTGGCTCGTCCCTATGCACCACACTATTTCTTATGGTGTTTTCGTCCGTCTTATTACTCCTGCCGTCATATCGGAACATTCCACGTTCATATTCTTGCCGACCGCTATCATCTGCATCGTATTCATCTGTGAAAATCCTTCTGTTTCTATCCTCTCTCTGGCTGTATGTACTACGTTGTGCTGGAACACACAAATCGAACCTATTTCTATTGTCCTTCTTCATTCCAGGTACCCGTCTGGTTCCAGGTACCTACTATCCCTGCGGTAACCTTGCCTTGTAACGCATTCTGTGAGCTACTAGCATTATCCTCTTTTCCTCCTTTAGCTCCCTCTGAATTTTGGATAAACATGTCTAACTTTCGCTGTAGATCCGCAACCTGTGCTTCTAACTCTTTTTCCCGATTACTGACCTGTACCTGTTCACCTTGTGATGTTTTCGGAACAACCGACTTGGCTCCCAATGGACTTAGCATTCTGACCTGAGCACCATAACCATCCTGAGATCTATCCTCTTTTTGTAAACCTGAAGTATCTGGCCTTTTATCCTGCCCTTTCTTAGATTCAAATTTATTTAATTCTTCCTTATGTCCTTCAGTAACTCTTTCCGCATTCGCTCCGAATCAGCCTCCTTGGTGATTATCCTGTAGACCCTACAATAATAATGTCGCAATCGAGAGTAAACTCTCTCATCCAACCCACCTGCCAACTTATTCCTCAATTCATTGACCCTAGAACATATCATGTCATATTCTTGATCAATAGTGAATGGAGATTCGTACACTCTCTTTTCTTTCTCATCTTGTTTGAACAAATACCTCAGCGTTCTATACTTTGTCTCAACATCATTTTTCGTCTCGTCGTATTTCCCTCTAATCGTAAGCTCATAGTCGACTTCGTCATTGATCAGATGATCCGCATGTGGGGGTTTAACAGCCATTTTCAACAGTAAATAACCAACAATTATAGATAATAATAAATAGAAATAATATGATGTTCAACAAATAATGTAAATAAACTCAATAAACTATCAACGAAACTTTGTAATGCACTACATCAACCCAAACTTTACAATCTCAATTACCTACAAAATACTCGAAATCACTCAACAAAATATTTTTACTCCAGAATTTCTCCACAAAACAGCATAATACGGAAACAATTACAATATCCGCAAAAATATTAATATAATGACCTAAAATTTTCCAACAATAACACATTAATCATGAAGTAATTTAACATCAGCTATAACATAAATCATAAATACAACATAGAAGACCTTTAGCCATTTTGTAGCCGGCACTGAGCGATCCGTACCAAGAAGCACGTGGCTTAAGTGCCACTCCACAAGGGAGACCACGGATCAAGTTAATTTTGCCCAGATGAGACTCTCTCAAGGCAAGTCCATTCTAATTTTCCCGATAAGGATTTATGGATCGGTCCAGCCAACAACAACGATAAGTGCTAAATTGGGTCCACTGTATCTTCTATCCATTCCTTACAGCCACATCATACACTCAAAGAGACGGTGAGAGCCCACCAGAACCTAATACACTCTAAGCTGGAGTGCCGCACTGCCGCATGCCGCTCTCATCATCGACAGACTCTCTCCTCTCACCAACAACCATCAATGAGCTGGAAGCAACATAACAAACAACCCACAGTCAAACTCAACATTTGGAGGACGGGACTCGAAAACTAATAAACAATATCGCGCTGTGACGTTAAACACAATTAGTCAATCAAATGGCTAGGGGGACTACAGAGAAACATTTTATTTATGATTAACGAATGGCACATTTATTGTCTTAATACTAACAGGGGCACATGTTTGTTCGGGGTTTGTGTTCTGTTCGTTTTAGTGTTTGTGTTCATTCATAATTTCTGTCTCCTATCTTGTGTGCGGTTTCTCTTCCCTAGCTCTCTCTTTCGTTTGTGCTCTATGCTGTGTCTTAATGTGACGTCACTCTTCCACGCAATCTTCTTCTTTTCCTGGAACCTCGAGTTGGGTGGAACACTGATACAGAGACGGAATGGTAGAATTCTTCGATTTAGGTTCCAGCTGCCCAGCTATATGAACCTGTCCCTTTCCCTGTTCCTGTTTCTGATGTACTAACTTTTCTTTAACCTCTTCCACTTCTTCTTTTTCCTTCGCTTCTTCATTTTTCTTCTCGTTTTCCATTCTACGTAACCATCCTATACAATCTCTAATAACGTGATCGAAACTCTCGCAATACCAACACGTTGGCAATTTGTCCTCGTATAGATTTAATCTTCTCCATCTCTCTACAACTTGTATCTGGAATTTAAGTTCAGCAACTTTGGCCTCCAGAGCCCTAACCCTTTCTTTACTCTGCTCGTCTTCTTCTTCATACCCTGTTTCTGTTTCCGTCATTTTCAATCTATACTCTACACCGAACCACAACAAAACGACTTAATACGCAATACTACAATAACTACACGTTCCATACTATCAAACAATATCCCAAAATTTCCGTATTTCCGTAACAAATACCAAAGCTGACGAACCATAAATACGTATCCACAAACTTAACAATTTCCACACTGCATTAACTCAATATTTTCCCAAACTTAATATCTTCCTCAAAACTCTCAAATATTCAACAAAACATAATAACATTCAAAGACTTTCCACAAAACTATCAATATCGGCAGGAATAATATCTACATACCGAAAACTTAACCCAATGACCTAAAAAATATTCCATAAATCTACATTAAATCTAAAAACATATTTTACATAAGAAATTCATCAAAAATTCATCAATCAATTATCCGAAAACCTGCAGTTGGGCGCCATTTTGTAGCTAGCAGGGCCGATCCGCCCTTAAACACGTGGCTTAAGCGCCACTCCACGGGGGAGACCACGTGTACTGATTTATTGCCCGGACGAGACTCTCCTTAGGGCGAGTCCATTTAATCTCCTCGAAAGGAATTTTACAGATCGTTTCAGCTAGCTAGCGAACCAACGACCGAACGGGTTTACCCTAGTTATCGCAACTTCCTCATACAACCAGAAGGCACTCAGAGATTTCTGGTAAGGATCCACCCATACTCAAATGCGATGCAACAGGTTATGCTGCTCGCAACATCTCATCATCGGAGATCCGCCGATCGTCGCGCAACAAACAACAGATAGGAGGTGGTCTGACTGCCCCTACGTCACACTCCCATATGGTGGAGGACGGGACTCGAATACAACGAACGCGATGTGACGTAAAACACATATAAATCAATCAAACAGCAGGGAATTGGGACAGAACTAACATTTATTATAAACAAGAGTCGAAATAGCTTTTAGGTTTACATGTATTTGGTTTCATTGCTCATTTCCATTCATGTTCAGATTGTATTCGTCCTCTCTATTCTATCCCTACTATGTGTGCGTTCTCTCCCTGTCTAGTTCTCATGTGCTCATGTGCTTTAAATGTTCTTGATGTGACGTCACATTTCTAGCAGCGCATCGGTGGGGCTCACGGGGATGACAAGCTACGCCATCTTTGTCACATCTTTTCCGAATCACCAATACGAGTGCACTGCGAATGCAACATAAACAATTGCGAGGGTGAAAATGATATAAAACGAACAAAGGCGTAGACAGTACCTTGTGCAACTAGCATTCTACATAATTGAGCTAATAAGTTGAACATTCTTAAGTTTGAAACATTGAATCGAGTGTAAAATTGTTTTAATTGATAATTCGAATTTTTCTCTCTTTTCTCATGATTGTATCATGTTGCATTATTGAGTGGTATGGGCGTTTTGCATCATATTCTCCTGTAAAAACGTAAACATTCAAAATTCACGCACATACTATTGAGAAATGAATCAGTATTGGGGTAATTTGACACTGGGGGATAAATTTATCACCCAAAAAAGAACGAACAGGCGAACCTGTCAAAATCCATAGTAAAAAAATTGGATGTCGCTCCTCTGGTGGGGCTAGTCTGCGCTCCTGGTGACAAGAAAGGTTTAGCGGCGGCAATTCGTCACGCACGCTTCACGGTGTCACCAATTTTTGTGAATGGCTTTATAGGCACATTCCTTCAGTCTTTTGACTGGACAAAAAACAACAACTCCGAGGCGCCCTCAGCGGACGCCCCACTCCACGAAAAGAAAACTTCCACTGGATGGACTCACCGGATTCTGATGGCTTACCGGCCCAGTCGTTGACCTACGGGCAGGTCAATGTGCCCGTCTCGAGCGGCGACGATGACGCCAAGCGCCTGCTTGGACGATGGCGGTTGGCTTGCCCGCTCTAAACGGCGGTGATGCGGTGATGGCGACACGCGGTGGCAGATCGCTATGGCGGTTGGTGGTACGATGAAACGGACCGATTTCTGGACCCTGTCCACGATGAGGTCCCCCAGACCTCGCCCGGACGATTTGTTGACGGATCGTCCGGCTTCCAGCGGGTTGACAGTTGCTGGGAAGGCTTTCGTCCGTGGAGGGAAAGGAATTCGCACGCTTGGGTGCGAGTGAGGTTGCTGCGAATTAGATAGCCAAACGGCTAAACAGAACACTTAGCACAAGCACAGCACAGCACATATAGAGCACATTACCTTTCCGTTTTGGTTTTAACTTGAATATCGCACACAATCTCTAACTACGCACACTTTTCTTCTAATCTAAGGACGAACAAATATTTAATTAATCACATGCACTTAACGTCACTATATTTAACATACTTTATAAAAAAACGAATAAATTACAAACGCGCACACTTCCTATATACTGGCTGTTCACAGACGAAATGGCAGAATCTATGTTCCTCAGATTAAGGAAAGTGAATCCCGGACAATCCTGAGATTCGCCATTTCCGAAATTTCTTCGTGCACATTCGTGATTGCACAATTCCGAAGGATAACTCGGTGCGCTGGACCTGCTGCCGTCCCTTTCCAACCTTTCGAGGCGACAAATAAAACTCGCCCAAGGAAAGATTGGGCAAAAATTTATGGCTTGTTGCCTATGCTAAGGGACAGTTAAACATTTAAACATTTTGAATGGAATTTTCGCCCATTCACATATATACAGAAACACAATTAATATTTACAAAATTCTGACCGTTACAGTATGAAGGTCGAAGTATCAATTCCATAATCAATACTCAGGGTTCAGCAAAAAATAATTGTAAAAAAAATCCCGTCGCTGTACGATGGAATTTACGAATTGACCATTTCTACGGATGTTCTGGATCTTCCAGGGGACCACCCAGTGGACACAATGGTCCGTATGTAGGTCGAAGCATCAATTCCATACTCAGGGTTCAGCAAAAAAAAAACTTCTAAAAAAGTCCCGTCGCTCTACGATGAAATTTACGAATTGATCATTTTTACGGATGTTTCGGATCTTCCAGGGGACCACCCAGTAGACACAAAGGCCGGAAGTGGGTCAAAGCATCAATTCCCTACTCAGGGTTCAGCAAAAAATGGTTCTAAAAAAATTCGTCGCTGTACGATGGAATTTACGAATTGACCATTGACCATGTTCCGGACCACCCAGTGGACACAATGGTCCGTATGTAGGTCAAAGCATCGATTTCATACTCAGGGTTCGGCAGAAAATGGTTCTAAAAAATCCCGTCGCTTTACGATGGAATTTACGAATTGACCATTTTTACGGGTGTTGCGGATCTTCCAGGGGACCACCCGGTGGCCTCTGAATTCAACCTGTTCTCTGAAACCACATTCACACACAAGCGCATACATAGACACAGCGATACATACCAATATACACACATACAAATACCCACAGACACATAAATGCCCATTGTAAGGCGGTTGGGTACCCGGGTACTCCGTCACCCGTTTACGGTGGGAAAAATCGTCACTCACATAAGGGTTAAACGACTAAGAAGACATTTGAAAATATTATCTGGCATCCCTGCATTCCACTGCAACCTGCAATACTTGATGAATCGATGACAAAATCTAGTTACATGAAACTGAAGAAACATGCAAAAACCCCCTGATTACCTAGCGATGATGATGCCTTTATTGTTTCTCTGCCATAAAAAATAATTGCCTACCTTACGGCTTTTGCAAACGCTATACAGCGAATCAACCAACCAACCTTATTTGGTTCGAAACACCGTTTTCATCATAACTTCCGAGTAGAGTTTCCATTTCCCGATCATTTTCGTTGCCCTAGAATTCGGGATGAAATTTTTGGTTGAACCCTGACAAACTGATTTTTTGTGTTAAGAAAATTGAGTTGAGCTTTTTAGTGGAGTGTCTTCACTTGTCATAAGACGAGTTTGTACAATCCCATTGAGACAATAGACACTGAAGATGGCCTTACTGTTGAGGTCGAAATACGTATCTGTCAAGATACAATTAAGTGGTGGAATTCAATGGGATTGTACAAACTCGTCTTATAACAAGTGATTTTTTGGTTTGAAAACGGTTTTATTCAATAGGGTAGAAAACCATTTGGTGCAGCACCCCCTATTACCATCAGCAACGTTCATTACTCGAGCACATTACAACCGAATTACTTGTTTTTTAGTACGTGGTTAGTTTCCGTCGATATCTAGCGATGTACAAACAATCGTGCCATTTGGTTGGAAGGCGGTCGAGTTATTAACGTTGCGGACGGGAATAGAGGGTGCTGCCCAAATGGTCCCGCTCCCTATGTCAAGGGGAACAAGTTCATATTTTAAAAAACGAGCAATGGGTAATGTTTTCAACATAACCGCGAGTAGACGTAGGACTTGTATAAACGTAAGGTATTTACATTTTACTTCTAACTTTTGGATCCATGGAGTTTGATTATAGTATTGATATTGGAAACAACAACTTCCATGCTGTGTAGATTTATTAGCAATTTGTTTATTCAAAACTTCTGGAAATAAAACTAATAATTAAATACATAATTAGAATTGCTTTGTTTCCAACTATTAAGCCCTTATTTACTCAAGCAAATGTAGGGCATTTATAGATTTCTTATTGATGATAGTATTGGAAGTTAATTTTTTTGCGGACGTTTTTAAAACATTTAGTTTTCTTCAACTTGTGAAATATGCCGTTGAATTTTTCAAACTCGTTATGGATATGGATTAATTGGATAAATTGTTAAGAAAATTATTTTGAGCTTTTTAGTGGTATGTCTTCACTTGTCGTACGACGAGTTTGTACAATCCCATTGATTTCCACCACTTAATTGTAACTTGACAGATACGTATTTCGACCTCAACAGTAAGGTCGTCTTCAGTGTCTCGTACCTTACTGTTGAGGTCGAAATACGTATCTGTCAAGGTACAATTAAGTGGTGGAAATCAATGGGATTGTACAAACTCGTCTTACGACAAAATGGATAAATTAAAAAAATCTAATAAATCGATAAAACCAGCAATCTTTCTGAAAATTTGGCATAATATTCTTTATCTGTATACATTGCTATGGAACTATTAAATGGACCATAATTACATTCATGTTTTGTGTGAAAGTGTATCAAAATCTGGAAGGTGACTGTTATGCGAATAAATAGCAAGATGGGACAACACAAGTGGGTTTTGATTTTCAAATTTCCAGAACAAAACCTATTATTATATCAGTTTTTCTTAAAGATGAGTTCATTTTAAGCTTATTTCTGAAAGAAGATAAAAGTCGTCAAAAATCGACATGGGACTCTTATGTGAATCGCGGCAGTTTAGTACCAAGCACTACTTAACATATGGTCAGTCATATGACATGACTCGTACCCATCCCGGGATCATGTGGATTATGAAACCAATCACCTGGATGAGCAGACCAAATCTCTCTAATTTTATTCTTCTTCATCAACCATCGCTGCCCTCGCTGCCTCAGCCATCATCGGCCTCCAGCCGTAAACTCCGAGCGATGCGATGGGCGATTGCATCCATCGCAACCGACACCACTGCATCCAACCATCATCAAGCACAGAATGACAAAAAATGCGCCCACTTCTTCCATGCAAATTCGCAGACCCACCGGCAGTTCTATCGCTGGTGACTGCATGCTCTCGCTGTACGAACGAAACGAAAAATGCGCGGGCAAAAAGCACGTCAGTACGCGCTGCTGTCACAAATTGTAATGACTCGCACACGGCAGGCACTGCTTCTTTTATACACAAATAAAATCTTCCGGTAGACCCGAAGGCCCGTTACATACCGCATTCTGATGTCCGTGTTAGGAATGCATGGGATCGGTTACATATGAAATTTTTACTGGCTTTGACAAGAATTTAAATTTTCAATAGCTTATCGTTAATAATTTTAAGTTTCACTGAATTAGGCAAAATGGTGGAGAGTTTCCGAGTCGATTGATATATGAATCTTAAAAATCCATCGAAAGATAAAGGCGCTAGTAACGTCCAAAATCTTCCCTTCCAGCGTAACGCTCTCGATTTCCAAAAATTTAAATGACACCCAGTATAGTGAAGAAAGACGTAAGTCCTACGTCAAAAGCCAGCTAATACAGAGAACTGAATTTAATTCTAAATTGAATCGAATCTTTCGAGATACGACTACAAGAAGTAAATAAACCGTTTGTTAGAGGAATTGCATGTGTTACATGCCATACAAAGAGTTTTATATAGTTTGAATCCTCGTCCAAAAATACGTATTCTCTAAAAAAATTCGAAAAAAAATTGTTCGTTTGTTTGAGAAACTACAAATGTACACCCACTTCGAAGAGGAATTATGGAGTACTGCTTGAAGTTTTTGAACTGGAAGTGCCCAAAAATAATTTATCGGTATCGAACAAATCAAAAGATTTGGTGCCAATTTGTTCCATAACATTTTTTTCTTGTTTTCTCGGAATTGTATAAAATAGATATACATATGCAGTTTCTCTAACAAATAATTCAAATAATATTACCATTTTAATCGGAAAGCAGATAGCGCTTTTTGGAAGAGGTGTTCGCTGAGATCGAACAGACGCGTTCACTATCTGTCGAAGTCAGCTTGATTGATTTCAGCGCATTAAACAAGATTTTTAGATGTGCATTGTATTGAATATACATATATTGAATTTAGATAGTTGCTGGGTTTGCATTTAATACCTTATTAAAGGTGTGCGAAACCTCGCTGTAGACAGAAAATGGGCAGTGAAAACATACTGAGCCTACAACTTATTGGAGGTATGGGAAAATGAATACACATTGCTGATACCTCAGTAGCTGCAGCTCTCCCTTATCGTCACCTCGTTATGGGCCCAGAAATGGTTCCGAATCTACAACTTAATAATGATTGATTAGCTACAAAAACGTAATCGCGGTACGGGATCCACGCATCGGCCAAATAAGCCGTGTGGCACTGTGGGATTATAGATTGGATTTTCCAGCAAAGTCGTAGGATTGCCAATCCAGATGGCGAGTTCAATTCTCGGTTCGGGCTAGGAGGTTTTCGGGTTGGAAACGTTCTCGACACACTGGGCATAGTGTATCCATTGTACACATTGCCACACAAAATACATACTCATGCAATGGCGGGCATAGGAAAGCCTTCAAATGCCAACAGAATACTAATTTAGAAAGCTCCAGTTGGAATGTGGAGTCATTGAAGAACAAGAAAAGTAGCGTCGTACGGAATTTATCGGGAGGTTGGAATGTTCGTCAACAGGAGTTCAAGAAAAACTTCATACCAAAACATTCAAGAGGTGGTCAGCAGAAGTTCAGAAGGAACTTGGGACCAAAATAGCTGGTCAGCTGGTCGGCAGAGCAAGCATCGTTGTAAAAACATCGAGTAGGAGGACACTTGTAAGGGCAATGGATTGGACTGGGAATTATTTTGGAGACGAGGAGCTCAAAACGCCTATCTCAGTAGAGGTGTGCGCCGCCGCGCCACGCCGCCACCGCCGCCGCCGACATTTTGGCATCTGCGCGCCGCCGTTTAAAATTTGTCACGCCGCTGATCTATAATTTTCCACGCCGATTCAAATGTTCAGTGGAAACTCCAAAGATTCAGTGCAATTTCCATGTAATTTTCTAATAGATCACTACAACATCACGTTGAAACTCCAGAGAATTTTTCGCGAAGATACCAATTATTTCCATGAAGCTCTCAATAAAAACTATGCGTGAAAATTGCGAAGGAATTCCCGTTGAAATCTAAAAAAAATGTAATCGAAATTGAATTTTTGATCAAAAAAGAGTCGTTCGGCAGGAAGCCAAGGCTGAAAGTTGTTAGGCCGAATATGTCGTTTAACCGAAAAGACGATTTGGTAGAAGCTTACCCGAGCAAAGCTTAAGAGCAAATCGATAACTTGTTTTAATGTTGTGAAATCATCGATTATGTTTACTTAATTTGATATCCTTTTAATCGTTTTAACGGTTAAAATAACAAAACGTATTTATAGCAGAAATGTCTTACTGTGACATCAAATCAAAAACTATTCCTGCTGTTGATGAGAGTAAAACGAAAACTAATTTTGATATTGGTTTCCGATAACAAAATAAGTACACCGGTTGATGTCATATCATTCATTTTAAAAATCTACAGCAAAATGAGATCAATCATGGAAATCATCATAAACATAAACATATAAACAAATCTGGAAAAAAAATTATGAATCAATTTGATGTCAAAAACAAAATATTTTTTCTATATGCTCTCATTATGTTTTCGGACTTTGCTAGCATATCTAGTCTAAAGTTATTTGGACGAGAATGTCATTTGGTCGAACAGTTCCTTTGGCTAAAAAAAATCGTGAATATGTCCTTCGGCCGTTTGGTGGAAAGGGCCATTTTCCCGAAATGGACATTCGGTCGAAAGTGTCATTCGGCTGAATTGGTCATCTATATAATAAAAATGAGCTTAGATTTTTTTCCCTGACGATTTAACACGCGAACGGGTTGTCCGATTTGCAAGAATTTTTCCCTTATCGATTCGTTTTGGGATCCGCAAGATTTGTATACACAAAAAGTTGATGAATTTAACGGGGAAATGTAAAAAATCATTAGAATACAATTTTGGGTCAGCTGTTGAGGAAAACAAAACAAACGCACGTAAATTAATTTATAGTGCGGTGCTACAAATAGTTCATTGTGACATTTTCAACACCCGGGCAAAGCTGGGTTTCTTTCGCTTGTTTTGGATATTTTCAAGACAATAACGGGAGAATCTTTTGAATTCCGCCTCAAAAATTTGATGAACTTCCCCAGAAAATTCTTCAAGTTTTTCCAGAATATTCATTTGAAAATTATTTTCAGGCTTTCCACGGGAACTACTTTCAAGTTTCGAGAACTCTTTAGAATTACCAAAGAAAATTGTTTGGGATTTACATGAGAATCTTTTTAGAGTTTTCACGAGAAGTTGTTTCAAATTTCTACAGAAAAATATTCGGAATATCTGTTCTGTATATATTTCTTTGAAATTCACACAGAAAATTGTGACTGCTAAAAGAGATGCTTCAACGTTGACTTCCCCAATCCAGATTAATTAGGACTGTTAGTTTTTTAATCCTTTATTAGAGTAATTTAGAGAGAAGTTCATCATTCATTTAGAAAATTCTTTCTATTTTCGATTAAAAATTCTTGGTAATTTCCATTGACCGAAAGTGAAAGACGCGAACTGGTAATTTGGCCGAAAAACCGTTTTTCCTGAAAGGATCTCTGGTCGAAACGATCGTTGGCCAAAAATGCCATTTAGCAGAAATAGTTTTTTGACAGAATGGGCATTTGGCTGAAAATGTCATTTTGTCCAATGGGACATACGGCCAAATTTCAATGACTAAACCTCGTACTGAACGGGTAACATGGTCAGAAATGGCCCTTTGTTTGACCATTGAACAAAATTCCGTGGCCTCTCTATATAGACATCTAGCCAGGAATTATTTTGCAAAACTTAACGCTTCACTGAAACTGATATCCGGTCAAAGCTGGTTTGACCAGAAAATGTAATTTGGCCGGAAGCAATGTACAGCCAAAAGGAAAATTTGGCCGGACTTGTAAAAAGTTGTTTACCCTAACCGGTCATTTGGCTGAAATTGCCGTTCGGATGAAAAAGTCGTTTGACCGAATGCCGTTTGGTAAAAAATGTCATCTGGCAGAAAGAGCCATTTGGGCCAAAAATGTACTTTTACCAACCTTCTTTGAAAAGTGTCGTTCGGCTGAATTGATCATTTTGTCAAAAGACGGTTAGCCGAATAGGTCATTTGACAGAAAATGCCATTCGGCCAGAAGGGTTGTTTTGCAGAAAGGACATTTTCGGGCCATATTACCATTCCTAAAAAACGGCATTTTTGGTCAAATGATCTATTCGGTTAAACGATTTTTTTCGGCCAAATTGCCAGTTCGGCTAAATGTCCATTTAGGTTGTATGTCGTTTTAGGTCAAACTACTTTTTTGGTCAAACCATTTTTGACCTGATAACAGTTTCGGATAAACGCTGAATTCGGCTTAAGGTCACTCCTGACAGAATCCAAGTTTCAAAGTGCTCGCGTTTTCAGGGGCACACCACTCGATACGGAGGCGGTGGACAACTGTCATTTTGGTTGATTAAGTTTCGCTGCGTCGCAGCACGCGTGAAAAAATAAAAATGACAGTTGTGCGTTGCTTCCGTATCGAGTGGTGTGCCCCCGAAAACGCGAGCACTTTGAAACCAGGATTCTGTCAGGAGTGACCTTAATGGGATTTATTTAGATGTCTTTTGGTCAGTATCGATTTAAAAAGTTACGAAATTTCAACGATCGTTTGACAAAAGGCCATTTCAACAGGCTATTGATATTCCATTGTTTGGTGCATCGGCAGATCGTAGCCAGGATGTCCCGGGCATGTCTGTTAGCGAATACCGTTCGATAACTGCGACGCATTCTAGACGTCTAAAAATTGTCAGACGACATCAGAATAAAAGTGCACCTGATTGTTGAGCGCTATACAGCTATCATCGACTATGACATAGTTTTGAAGCTCAGCTATCCCATAACTGCAAAACTGATGTAACTATCGAAATGCAGTTAGAAGCATTGCAGTTAAATGACTTTCAGTTATCCAACGTCTACTGTACAAAGAGTTTCTAGTAGAAATCCAATAATTTCGAACAATTTTTCGTTGAAAAATTTTGAACAATCTTCCGCGGAAATTCTAAAAAAGTTTCCGTTAAACTTATGGAGAATTTCTCGTGAACATTCCAGAGATTTTTTCTTCAAAACTCCTTAGAATCTCCCGCGGAAATTCTTAAGAATTTACAGTTTTATCGTTGGCCATGCCAGACTAGTCGTGTCTATTATTTTAGACTGAGAAAGCCAGCGGGGAAACACCCATTCTACAAGCCGCACTCTCTTACAATTATCAAGAATTATCTGTGCAAATTTTGAAGAATACTCAACAGAAACTCAACAGGAACTTTTCGTAAATTTTCGAAGTTTATCCTGTAGAAGTTATGATTTTTTTTGTGAAAATTCTAAAGTTTTTCATGTAAACTTCTAAAAAATTTCAGCTGAAATTCCAATCTATTTTATTTGTGAACTAGCAGACCCGACTAACTTTGTTTCGCCCAGAATTGTTTTATTCCTTGATTAATTCTCGAGTTATGCAGAAACGTATGGTTCATTTGTATGGGAGCCCCCTTTTCCAGAAGGGGGAGGGGTTTTGAACCACCACAGAAACATATTTTCTCTTCCAAAACCTCCACATGCCAAATTTGGTTCCATTTGCTTGATTTAATCTCGAGTTATGAACAAATTGGCGCAACATTTGTATGGGAGCCCCCTTTCCAAAGGAAACAGGGGTCTCGAAGAATCTTAAGAAAAAAAGCGCAATGACCGATAATTTGATAATTTTCATGGGTGATCAACTAGGGCCTATCTCCCGTGTAATGAAACTTGTTGCGAGCAAATCGATAAAGTATTACTAAAAGAGTAGTTGGATGGATTGGAAGATTGGGAGCATGAGCATGAGCATGATTGACCGCCCACGGTTGCTACTCCGGCATCCCGAGAGGAAACGTGTTCCTTCGGTATCGACTGGTATCGGTATCGACTGGAAAGAATTGGTACGACCAGGCTTGGTTGACCAAATGCAGAAATTGGTGGTGATAAACCACGGAAAATCGGCTGGGAACCCTCCTATTTACAGTGACATGCGAGGCAAAATACTCCTCAAGCGCGGTGCAAACTTTCGGAGGGTCAGATATGATGCGATCTTCAACGTCAAAATGGATGAGGGAAAATCTACGCTTGCCACTGAGAGCGTTTACTTTCACCCTAGTTTAGTTGGTTGGGTCGAGTTGACGGAGTCGAGAAAGTCCTTCTTTCTCTTGGTTTCTTGGATGACGACATGGCACGTAATGTTTTTTACCTTTCTTGGATGACTGGCGGGAAGTCTCCAGCCAAGCCTTCCTGCGCGCTTTTACCACCCGACGCCTATCATGTGACCTCCAACGAAGGGCTTTACATCCAGGCCGGTTGCTGGTTTGAGGAATAGAGGCCCAGCAGCATCCAAGCCGTCTTGGGCGAATTCAGTTAGTGTTGACGAGGTGCTGTTATCAAGATCGCATAGTGATCATAGGCTCTTAGTCGGCGGCATTGTATCAGCATCGGGGCCTCCGGGAGGTATTAGGAGGGGAGGGAAGAAGAGCGTTCAGAACGCTGGTAATTAGCTTTAGAACTTTTGAATTATTGAATAACAGCACATTCAATGTTGGTCCATCAAATTAGCATCAGCAGTTATAAAAAGTGCTTGATTTTACTCCGCATTCCAGAGAAACGACCTATCTGACTTATGTTTGACTGCTTATTTGAAACATGGTGATTGGTATAGGTTGGTTGGTATTTAGGTAACAGCTTTTTATCAAAACCTTCAAAAATTAAGATTGCATGTGCTGAAAATATGTTGAAAGAAGTCACATTTGACGATATGGATAATATATACGTATCTGGAAAACCACCTTTTATTATGCACAAAACTGAACAATGTGAAACTATTAAGCACAGAGGATGTAGCAGATTCATCCAACCAAATTATTCCACTCCAAAGTTGGTCAATTAAAATCCACTCCACTGGAACGGTCACATTTTAATAACTCCAATTATGTCAGTCCCCTCGATAAAGAGTGATGTTCCGGCACTCTCTTAATATTGTCTCCATCGGATGGTGTATGGTCGTCCCTATGCTCAGATTTCATTATCTAGTCCATATATCCCCATCCAGTTGAATGGTTGCGAAATTGTTCTTTTCAAAGCCATCAGAGTCATTTGCCTGAACAGAACCGGAACAGGACCATTTCCAGAGGCACCCTCACTGTGCTGTAAGTGAGCGACATTTATTTACGAGCTCAAGCTGACTCTAATCCTCCCCCGCACTGCAGTCTGCTCTAAACCGGCCCGATCAACTGTAAGCCACCCTGCTCCACACTGCATTGTCCCATAGGTCGGTGACGACAGCCAGGAAGCTCCCCCAATGCAGGCTGGGAAAAATTTGCCCCTGTCGAAGTGTCACCAGAACGCAGACCAGCAGAAGCAGGAAGCGAAAATATAACCAATTTAACAAAATGGCACAATTTATGGCTAAACTTTTCCATTTCGATAGTTTTAGTTTTAATTTCTGACCTATTGCATGAACTCGGAAGCCACCATTGCGACACAACCCCCATGAGCTCGGAAATAATGGTCACCACTTGGATCCATTTGACAGAAATCCCAGGCTAATCTCTGCCCGGTACGACATGGGGGAACCTTTTGGCTCCAGGGGTTGCCAACAACTTACTAATCTAATGACTGGAGGCTGTGGTTTTTAATTGCATGAGTATTTAATGATGTCATTTATCACAAGTTTATGTCGTTACTTATGTGCCTTCATAATACTTCATGAAAATGTAGATCTATTTCAATGTAAATGAAGAAAATGATTTGACAGAACAATTTCGAGCGCCCAGAACTCGTTAAAAGAACAGACATTGATATGTCCACTTTTATTTCTTTTGATAAATCACTACCCCAATATTTGCAAACCTCTGTCGCTTGCCTCTGTGCCACGTCGTCATCGGAGGGCAGCCAGTCTGGCCGAACGTTGACGCCACGGGACAGAAATCCTGTTTTCGGTTTCACTCCAACAAACCTAGTGATTTCCCGTCCCTAGCCTTGCTTCTCAGTAAATCGACACAGTCTCCTTCAATCCCAGCGGAGCGAGCGGTGCTGTGGTTCATTTTGCTCGGAAAACAAAGTTTCAAATCACAAACCCATATCAGCACCGCTTCGGGGACACTGGAACAGATGATGCGAAATTGCAAAATTTTTCCCACATTGCCGAGCGCCGATTTCGTTGGTACTGCCCGGAGAGGTTCTGGCTTCTTTTATTAGAATGGGAAAAATTTCCCACTTCTGGGTGGGGTGGCGAACTGCTCAGTGGCCCGCACGGCTGAGGAGGACAGACACATTACGGTGAAACCGCCACTCGATTAGCATACTTTAGTAGTTTTTAGCCGCAGAGAACGGACTGGGTTGGAAAGGTGTCCGGTTAGCCTCAAAATTGCACACGTGTGGCATTTCCGGTTCAGGCTGACGCGGAATGTGCAGAAACTGAAAAGAGGATTATTTTTTCTTAAAACCCCACAAGCAATGAGTACTTGTGGTCGAGTCCAATTATTTGGCAGACAAATGGTTGAAATGGTTTTAAATTTCATTCTTGACTATAAGTGGTACATGATAGGAAACTTTTGAAAGAATTAACGTCATTTTAATTCGCTCGGAATATTTCACATTGAATTTCATACTGGAATAGGCGGTCTACCTAATCAACATTAAAATTGTCGGTCGGTTGAAGTGTAGCAGAGCGAAAAAGTTGCTTTTAAAATGGGCATTTCTCAACAAATTCAACGTATAGATAAGTTTTAGAAGCTTATGCACAACACTGCCGGTAACTGCCTTATGGTCATTTATTTATCGTTTGTTTATTGTCTATCAACAAGCTTCCTCAGGCTTATTGATAATAATAATAATAATATATGTTGGGTAACCGTAACCCTTGGCACTAATAATGGAGGCAGTGGGGCTTTAATGAGATTTTTCATAATTATACACTTTATGATGGTTTCAGTTGATGCATCGTGCTTTAAATATTCTGTTAAATGCAACTTATCCTGAAGTTTTGGTTGAAAAACTATTGAAAACAATGATTTTCTTAATCTAATTTTTGTTAGCAAATTTATTAGTTTATCTACTGGGTAGGATATTTTTTTTTTATTTTTTTTATGGTTTACTGGCGGGACTCTGAATAGAGTAGAAACCTCTGCGCCAGGCCTTTGATGATCTCGTTGCATAATTCTTTTCAAAGCAGTTTGCCAGCCGTACACGGAACATGTCGTCCAAGAAGACGCTGTTGCAACTGAATCGGAGGGAATTACGTTCATGTTATATAGTCAATGAGTCTATTCGTAACAAACTTCGTAAGATTTCTTAAGTCAGTTTTGTCATTTTATTGTCAATGTCAAAACATGTTGTCATTTTTTTTATGTAATGTAGATGTCTATTGTTATTATGGGTGGTCAAAATCTACCGAAGCAGTTTTTTCGACTCGCATGCTGTATGTTGCCCTATACTTCATCGAAAAAATTGAATCGAGAGATTTTTTTATTAGACATAAGATAGTATTCAATCTTCGGTACATAAGAAAGACAAGCTTATTACTTTTGAAACAATTCTCCAGCCGTACAAGGATCATGTTGTCCATATAGACACTGTTGAACTGATTCAAAAGCTATTATATTTACGAGTTTGATTGATATCTATTCTTTCCGATTTTCTCAGTCTTAAGTATGTAGATTTATCTGCTTGATGTCATCTTGTCATTTTATTTCAATAAATATAGGTGAATGAAGTTGTCTGTTTTAGTCAGTTAATGTTTTCTACGTAATTACATTCACGTATTTCATGAACCGTACATGGATCATGTTGTCCACTGAGATATTGTTATATTGATTCAAAAGATGTAAATATATTCAATATCCCTTAGTCATAGTTATGCAGAATGTTTCGTACAATGTCACTTCGTCTTACATGCCGTCCCGACATGTTGATGGGTTTGAATACATCATTTGAGACATATGCTTTAAAAAAAAGGAAAAAATTTCTTACCTTGACGATAGTAGTGTATTAGGTGCCTACTCATTTATACATAACCTGTGTTGTTTCTCAGGAATTACGATTCATTTTTGCCAGTTTTAGTCCAAGGCACATGGGAGTGGAAAATCCATTTAATTATAGTGGACCGCCTCTCAATTTTTTTTCGTGTTGTTAAATATTTGATATATGAAAATAGAAAAGAGAAACCATGGATTAGTGGTATTAAAAGGAGATATTCTCACGACGGCCGTTCAGAATGGTTCGACGGATGCAGATAAGATAATCAAAGTACGCGAGTAAGATTTATAATTTGTAAAATTTATAACAATTTCGTTTTAAACTACATATTATGCTGTTAATAAATTTCTTTTACACACAGAACGCGCCCATTCCCCTTTCTGAACCGAAGGGCAGGGATCTACTGGGTAGGATATTAAACCTGTAAATTTTTCATAAATATCGATTTTTATAAAATATTTTCTTTTGTGGATCTACTAATACCTCCACTATTACCGTACCGTTACCCTAACTGAA